>NW_022987877.1:0-69199 GCF_902827165.1 Trematomus bernacchii
CTCCCCTTTAGATCCACACTGAGGGGATGGGTGTAACCAACATTGGGTAAAGCAAGAGCTGACAGCCACATTCACTGCACACACACATGCTGTTCAGATCACAGCTCACATAGTTTCAGCTCTCAGGAAGTGAAACTCAGACACTCGCTGCCACTGAGAGGGGAAATGGCGCAGAAAGGAGTTCAGCTGGACCGGGAAACCTTCTCTTGTTCGATCTGTCTGGATCTAATGAAGGATCCGGTGACGACTACCTGTGGACACAGCTACTGCATGAAGTGTATTAAAGGCTTCTGGGATGGAGAGGATGAGAAGAAGATCCACAGCTGCCCTCAGTGTAGGCAGAGCTTCACACCGAGGCCTGTCCTGCTGAAAAACACCATGTTAGCAGCTTTAGTGGAGGAGCTGAAGAAGACTGGACTCCAAGCTGCTCCTGCTGATCACTGCTATGCTGGAGCTGAAGATGTGGCCTGTGATGTCTGCACTGGGAGAAAACTGAGAGCCTGTAAGTCCTGCCTCGTGTGTCTGGCCTCTTATTGTGACAAACACCTCCAGCCTCATTATGACGTACGTTAAAAAACACAAGCTGGTGGAGCCCTCCAAGAACTCCAGGAGAACATCTGCTCTCGTCACGACGAGGTGATGAAGATGTTCTGCCGCACTGATCAGCAGTGTATCTGTTATCTCTGCTCTGTGGACGAACACAAAGGCCACGACACAGTGTCTGCTGGCTGCAGAAAGGACTGAGAGGCAGAGAGAGCTGGAGGGAGTCGACTAAACATCCAGCAGAGAATCCAGGACAGAGAGAAGGAGGTGAAGCTGCTTCAGCAGGAGGTGGAGGCCTCAATGGCTCTGCTGATAAAGCAGTGGAGGACAGTGAGAAGATGTTCACTGAGCTGATCCGTCTCAGGGAGAAAAGAAGCTCTGATGTGAAGCGCAGGTCAGATTCCCAGCAGAAGAGGGAAGTGAGTCGAGTCAGAGAGCTTCAGGAGACGCTGGAGCAGGAGATTGGCTGAGCGTGAAGAGGAAGACGCTGAGCTGAAGGCTTGCTGGTCTCACACAGAGGAATCAACAACCAGTTTCTTGCTCAGCTTACCCCTCACTGTCAGCCCTCAGTGAACCTTAACAACAGTGGTGGGAGGGTGGTGGTGGGTCGTTTGGCATCCAGCAGCAACCATCCGTCCTCTGAGCTACTTTGAGGCACGTGACTGCGGCCCTGTCAGCAGTCAGAGACAAACTACATGGACGTCCTGAGAGACGGGAATGGAACAAACGGTCTCAAAACCGACTGAAGTGGATGTTTTACTGTCAGCAAGGCAGAGCCCACCACCAGAGCTGGGTTCTTACAATATTCACAGCGAATCACACTGGATCAACAACACAGCATAGGCAACTACAGCTGTTTATGATCTGAGGGGAGCAGAGAAAGCAACATAACATGGGACAACAATACAGTCCTTATTCCTAGTCACCCAGACAGATTCACTGAATTATCCCTCAGGTTCCTGAGTAGAGAGAGTCTGACTGGACTTTGTTACTGGGAGGTGGAGTGGAGAGGGGGAGACGTTTCTGTAGCAGTCGCATACAGAATATCAGCAGAGCAGAGAATGGAAGTGGATTTGGACGCAATGACAAATCTTGGTCCTTAGATTGTAACCAAAACAGTTATTCATTTCGTTACAACAGTATCAAAACTCCCGTCTCAGGTCCTCTGTGCTCCAGAGTAGGAGTGTACCTGGATCACAGAGCAGGTATTCTGTCCTTCTACAGCGTCTCTGAAACCATGACTCTCCTCCACAGAGTCCAGACCACATTCACTCAGCCGCTACATGCTGGAGTTTGGCCTTATCATGATGGAGACACAGCTGAGTTTTGTAAACTGAAATAGCCTGAAGTCATTTGAGGAACTCTTCTACTTCTTAAACTCATTGTGTGTCCATCATTGTTGCTGAGAGCTGATTGTTCATGTCTTCACTGCACAGAGATCAGCTGTCAATCAAACATTATGGGATGTGCTTTAACATCTTCTCCTGAGTTGTTCTGTAGATGTTGGAGTTTCTTTAGGCGGCGCTCCTTCCTGTGTCTGTTTAGCCATGGAGGCTGTCACTGCTCAGGAGGATTTCTGTTAACCTCAACTCATATTTCTCTGCATGGAAATGTAAACTTTGCTCTAAATATGTGTTGAATATAGATATTGATGTATTTGTATGTTGTTGTTTCTCTTGTAAAGCATGAGAGAGAGAAAGCACCAGAGCTTCTTTCATTGTAGATATTTTATTCTAAATGTCTTTTATTTGTGACTAAGTCTCAATGTGTTGAATGCATCAATGAAAGTTTGAAGAAGGAAATAAAACACATTCAAGAAAGCTAACAGGTTGAGTTTGTAATAAATTGTGTTTCTATGTTCAATATGTGAGATGAGTGCCACATTTACATGTCTGTACAAAATAAAATGTTGGGGTTTTTCTTGTTAATAAAAGAGCTAAGAGGACACAAGTGAAAATCTCAGTCTTTTGTTTTTAATAATAAAAATATTATTAAATTATTTTTCTGAAACAAGATATTTGAATTTTTTTTATAAATATTGTATTTATCTGGAGGATCAAGAAAAATGCAATAAATTCAGATTTTCTCATGTATTTTCAGAAAACCATGTGAAAGCCTTTTAGCTGATGCAGCTCTTTTAGTAACCCTGCTCACGTTTCGTCAGGTTGGTGTAGATTTCTCCTTCATTCACATGTGTGTTGGCACATTGCTGTTAATATGTTTCATCGTTTTTGAAGCTGCAGCACGTTACTCCAAGTGTTGGGCCGATGTAGCGCGATTGCACCTACCTACCGGCCACCGTAGTTTTTACATTTTAAATGTAAGCATTGAGTTTAAAGTAATAAAGGTAAAATAAATGTCTTCTTGTTCTTCAGAGAGCGATGTAAACTGCTGCAACACTTTTTAGACCATAAAGCCGGGAGGACATTGAAACCAGAGCTGAAAAAGGTATACTTGTACAAAATGAAAAAGGCATCTCTTGCTAAGATGTAGCAGGAAATAAATAACGGAGGATGGGAGGCTGGTGAGCCGTTCTTCTCCACCAGCAGCAGTTTGAAGTCAGACCGGTCTGACCGGAACAGGGAAGGAACCCTCCTGCGTCACGTTGTAAATGTTAAAGTCACACAGGGAAACATTGAGCTTCTGTTCTTCTGTTTGTTTTGAGTGTAATGTAAGAGTATAAAGCGAGGCTTTTGTATCGATGAGACAACACAACAGAACTCAGGTAATGAGTTTGAGGTTGTGTCAGCAGAAAGACAGCAGGTGTGTGGTGTGTGTGTGTGTGTGTGTGTGTGTGTGTGGTTGTGATGTGTGTGTGTGTGTGGTGTGTGGTTGTGATGTGTGTGTGTGTGTGTGTGTGTGTGTGTTTACTTGTGAATGTCAGGTTGTGAGAGATAAAAAAAGGGTGAGCCTTTGTGAGAGAAATTAGCGGTGTGTGTGTGGTGTGTGTGTGTGTGTGTGTGGTGTGTTGTGTGTGTGTGTGGTGAATGGTGTGGTGTGTGTGTGTGTGTGTGTGTGTGTGTGTGTGTGTGTGTGTGCTGGGTGTGTGTGTGTACAGATAAGGTTGATTGTATCATTTCATTATGTATTGCTTTAGCAGCATCAGCAGCCATTCTGAATTATATTTTAATACCAGAGCATTACATTATCCCGTTTCTGTTTGTGGGAAGCTGAAAATGCATGGATTTTCAGTTTTTACTGCATTGTAAATTCACTTTCAAGGAGGTGAACTGGGACATCTCCAAGTACCAGTCCACACTCCCTAATTTGTTCTGGACTTTAACCGGCCACCCTCTGGTTCCCAAGCCGAGTCCCTCCAGCCTACAGACTGAGCTGCTGCTGTCCGTTACTCTCCTTGATAATATACATTGTTTTTATTAAACGCCAAAACTAAGAAATAATATAGATCCTTTAACAACAGCGAAAAGATGTTTCTTTAAAATGTCGATCAGTAAGATGTTATGGTGATTTATATATCTTTGGATAGTCACATAATAGGGATTCTGGATGTATAATGGTGGGGGTAATGTTTTATTTAAATAGTTATTTAGGTAGTCAACAAAGAAACATAAAGCACCAGAAACACATCTTTGTAAGAATTTTGGATGTGATCATTTTCTTGCGCTTTAAACGGCAGCGGTCAAAATGACCCCCAAGGATCAAAGGTGTAAAGTAAACTTGAGGATAACAGGAAGACAAAAGTGAAGTCTTTGTTCTTTAAAGGCCCGGACACACCAATCTGACAACAAAGAACTGACACAGACGGACCCCGACTGTTGCGTCGCCTCGCGTCTCTGCGTTTTGGCCATGTGTCGCACTGGAACACACCGCAAAGACTTCAGCCGACGGCCAAGAAGCACGTACGAACTGCGCATGCGTGAGTGGCAATAACTCTCCTTACCAGCAGGCGGTGGTAGACTTTTGGGGGCCCTAAGCGAGCTTTGGCTTGGGGGCCCCCCTCACTCTAGCGCGTTCTCACTACACACAATACGGAACCAACTTTTGTCTTATGATGTTAGCATAAGCACACATATAAATAAGCATGTAAACACCGTGGACCTAACCTCCTCTAGGGGGGTCCGGGGGTATGCTCCCCCGGGAAGATTTTTTTTTAAAAGCATCAATCTGGTGCACTTTGAGAGCAAAATTAAGAGATTTATGGATACATCTCTCAACACCCATATGAAACAGAACTGTAAACAGATTTTTCTTTATGGATATTTTACAAATCACTTAAACTGTATTCTTGTTTTGTCATATAGTATTTCATAACTGTTTTTCATTTATTCTCTCTGGCTGTCCATCTCATAATGTTCACATAAAAACTAGCTGTCAATAGGAATATCATTCAGAAGAATTATAATTTCATGCAAAAATCTGTCACAAAAAGAGGTTGCACATTTAAATTCAGGTGTTGTTATGGCAACGTCAGTGGCCAAACAGCCACATTTAGTGCTGCAAATACGTTCAAACATGCTGTCGACACGTAAAGCAGTGGCAACTATGCCACCATTTCAGCTGACTTTGTCTCAGAAATACTGTCACATAACATCCATATATTTCAGTGCTAGGTTGATGCTTAGCTAAGCTAACTATGAAACACTTTAACTTGACAGGACACCGGATCAACTGTGTACTGTAAGGTAGCTTCTAGCTTCATGTCGAACAATAAGTCAACATTTCCCAGAGAGCTTTCTTTGAAATCAGGTAACACTAAAAAACATTACATTTAGATTGTATGACAAAGTGTTTATTTAATATATCTGACTAGCTATAGCTACTTGCTAACAGTTTAGCTTACCCCCGCGATTCAAAGTAACGTTAACGTAGCTGTAATTTATGCTTTGCTTAAGAAGTTACTGACATTTACATACCTTGTTTACCCTGGCTCGAGTGGTGGCTCTGGGGTTGTTGTGTGAGCCACCACTGAGAATTTTCGTCTTTTTTTAAGAAACATTTTCTTATGTCCATCTTCAAAAACTCTGAGTCCGACTGACAGTTTATTTTAAACATTGTCACAGCTCACAGGATAGGTACCTGTCATCCAATAAGACATATGTTTATTTCCATGCAACTCTCTGGTTGGTCTGGGGTCTTGCCTCTGTTGCATTCACTGAACACGGGAAATTACATTCCTGCCGTCCTCTCTAGTGTCATGATGAGGTTCAGGTAAAGCACGGTTAATGTATTATATGATTGACTCAATAATATAATACATGACTTTGAGAGTAGGCAATCTAGGCATATTAACACAATTAATTAAACATACTTATCACGGCGACGGTGTACTGAGAATTATTTTTTTTTTGCTAGGGGGCCCCTTAGTGGCTGCGGGGCCCTTAGCGGCCGCTTATGTCGCTTAATGGGTCGGGCCGGCTCTGCCTGAACTATCTGAACAATAAACTGGACTGGACTGATAATTCTGCTGCTCTTTGCAAGAAGGGACAGAGCAGACTCTTTCTGCTGAGGAGACTGAGGTCTTTCGGGGTGCAGGGGGGCTTCTACTATACAACATTTTAGTCTATTTGAGTTTTACCAATGTATTGTGTTGCACTGATTAAGAAAGATATCATCTGAAATGAAAGGGAGTCTCATTCAACATTATCTACCCATCCGGGAAAAGCTCTCTGTCAAAAAATCTATCTTACTAAATAAATGAGTGTTGAAATAAGTGCTTAAATTTCAGGAAAACATTAGGTTCAAATACTAGAAATATATATTTTCTTACTAAAAATCATGACTTAATTTGTTTGGCCATTTTTAAATATTTATTTATTTATTTTTCATTGCTGAAGTGAATGATAGGGCAACGCTGCTGCTCCAATTTAGCAGGGAGAGGATCTACGGCCAAAAGTTGAATCTTTGCTGATTAAATTCTGGAGCCTGACTGGCTATATTAATAGTACTAGTAAAAAACAATTGTAAAAAAATAGTAAAAGTTAAACATTTTGAATTTCTTCGGGCCGGACCTGCTTGTAACCTCCCTCGCATCGGGGTACAACAAAACATGGGCACCATAATTTAGTTAAAAGCGTTTTGGTTCATCCTTCATCCTCATAACTCCAACATAAATCTGCAAAAAGACAATCAAATGTAAATATATAATACAAATAAAACAAATTGATACAGTAAAGTAATTTGACATTGAATGAGTGTGTGGTTACCAGATGTGAGTTACATATTTATTCAGCAGCAGGACATAAAGTTGCTCAAATTAGCTCTACATTTACTAACTGATAAAACACATCAATAATCATTATAGTAACTCAATATATATATATATATATATATGATTCTGAAAAGGGCCATTATGCATAAGGAGTACTTTTACTTTTGGTACTTAAAGTATATTTTGATACCAATGCTTTTGTACTTTTACTTGTTACACAGTATTTGTACCCTGTAGTATTTCTACTTTAACTGTAGTAGAATATCTGAGTACTTCTTTCACCACTGCTACCATGAGTGTGGAGCTGTGTGCTACAAAAGCCTGAATTTAAAACAAATATTTTACAGCTGAAGACTGTTTTCAAATGTAAAAACTTTTAAGCTTTTAAAAGTTTTTGGGCTGTTTTGCGTCGTTTTGTGCCGGTGCCTCGCTGTGACTGGATTGTTTGCTCTCTGCCTGAGCTGTCGCTCTTTCGGACTCTGGATTGCTGTCTGTCCTGCCGTGCTGTCGGGGGCTGGTCGACCTGAGCTGCTGATCGACCTGAGCTGCTGGGACCTGAGCTGCGGATCCTGAATTGGGTGTGTTGCAGCACAATGCTGCCTAAAGCTACCCGTGTTCGCTTTTTTCCTGGGATTAATTGTCAGCCCGCATGTCGGCAAAACTGACGGATTAGCGATGCCTCTGTTCACTTCGGACATTCGAATGGTGGAACCTCTGGAGCGCTGACAACATCGGATAGTTTTTACCAAAAGCTGACGTTTCATGGCACGAAATGCACTCTCCCGTATGCCCTTTTGACTCTGGACTCGCTAATATCGAAGGATCGGAGCAGCCCCGCCCCTCTGAGGAGTGACACGTCCAGAGCCCATGTGAAAAAATCATCTTCCAGACTGTTAATATTGTTACTGCTATTACTCTCTGGTAACGTTAACATTAACCCTGGTCCTGAGTGTTTCTCTGCTTCCTTGCATCATTTGCCAACTCCGAATGAGTTTAGCTGTCGGCAAGGATTGGGTTTTCTGCATGTTAATGCTAGAAGCCTAGTGCCCAAATTAGATGTTTTCAAGACCTGGTTTTTAGTTGCTAAGCCTGATATTGTTGTAGTTTCTGAAACCTGGTTAAAACCGTCTGTCACTGACACTGTTATTCACATTGATGGATATAATGTATTCAGAGTGGATCGTAAAGGCAGAGCTGGTGGTGTTGCAATATACACTGCTGAGAAACTACAGTGCTCTGTCCTTCACTCAATTTCAATTCCAAGGCAATTTGAGTTGCTAGCAGTCCAAATAACTATAGCAAATGCTCCTCTCACTGTTATTGGCTGTTATAGGCCTCCATCGGCCATCATGGATGTAACTACTAGCCTTACTGAATTGTTGTCTAAGTTTTCTTCTGAAATCATTTTATTGGGTGATTTAAATTGGGACTGGTTAAGTGATAAATCTTCACAGTTTAAGCAGGTTTGTGATTCTTTGAACTTAACTCAGCTTATTGATAGTCCCACTAGAATAAACCCTGCCAAACCCAATAACGATACCCTTATACACTCAAAAAACTGACTTTTTGGTGTAGTAAAATATATTTAATTAACTGTCATACTTTTTACATGGTAATATCAAGATTCACAAAGAACTAGAATTTCTTAAGTAACATTTTAAATGTATACACCTTTTATTCATGTAATACATTTACAGTGTGGGAGGAGTACGTTTTATTATATATTTACTCATACTATTTAAATGATTTATAGTCACTGCTCATAAACCTTAAAATACTAAGTAAATGTTAATCTAAAACCATAGTAGCTGTTTGAATCCGCGCATGCGTCTTGACAAGACAAGATACCCGCGTTTTTGGACGACGGTGCAGTTGGGTTTGCAGTTGCACATTTGAAGGCTGTTGGAGGAGCTGCATGGCTGGAAAAAGAAGTGTTGGTAAGTTATTGTCTCTCTGTTTAAAGCTCCCATGTCATGCTTTTCCGGTTATTACCCGTCCCCTTGTGTGTTATGAAGGTTTTTATGCATGTAAACGGTGTGCAGAGTCAAAACCCTCAAAGTACACCCTGTAGCGAGTAAAACTCTAACACAGAAAATACCTCCCCAAAACGCCTCGTTGGAGATACGTCACTGCCCATTTGAGTCTTCCATTTAGTTCCGGGTACCGCCTGATGTCATGCGGTACCCGGAACGAAATGGACCAATCCCGAAGAGCTATGGCCACACCAGCAGCGTCGTGTTCCTCCTCCAGAGGTTCGAAGAACCGGCATTTCACAAGCTTCCAAAACATTGCCCAGTTTGAGGCCGGATATGCACAGCTTGTTTGGACCGTTTGGAGCAGGGGAAGATCTGGGTATACAACCTGTAAGTTTGCATTGTTATTTGTGTATATATCAAACAAGACTGTTTAAATGTGTAAACTGTGTTGGACTGCTAAGCCATTGACACAGTGCTAACTAAGTTGCTAGAGTTTCCATATATCAACTCTAATATCAGCAGATGGCCTTGCATACATGTATCTCATAGCAGGAGAATGTCTGCATTCACACACAAAATACCTATTGACAGTATACTCCGGGTGATTTGCCGGTCAGTCGCGAAACGTAATTACATTATAGCTGGCGTAGCGATCTAACACACGGAGCTAGAGCTAGTTTCGGTCAGAAAAACATTTTTGTGATGCTACGTTGCTAGCGTTTAAATATATCAACTACAATGTCAGCAGATGGCCTTACATGTTTGTCATGGCAGGAGAATGTCTGCAGTCACACACACGGAATACTCATACAGTATACTGTACTGTGATTTACCGTACATTGTGACCGTACATATACTGCATGTAGCTAACGAGGCTAGCTGTATGCTAGCGCAAAACAATGTATTCATGCAAGTTACATTGTATGACCGAACGTAGCAGAATACCCGTATACGATTGCAATTATAAACACGTTATTGCTAGCCTAATATGAACCACTAGCTTTTGTTCATAGTAGTTTTATTACACTGCATTATAGTTGCCTTTCCTCCAAGCTAACGTTCATATCGTGTTAGCTACCAAGGTAAACAAAGCTAGGTTAGCATATTAGCAGGCAAGCTGTTCATTACACAACTACTACTAACGAATCTAAAACAACTAAGTTTCTCTAATATTTTGTGATTTGCATTTGATTTCGTCCAGCCAGATCCTGGCGGACAATCCATGACGGGGAAGGGATTCTACTACTACTGAGGGTGCTAAAAGGCACCGCACCGACTGTGCGCAGGCAAGATGCGAGGAGGAGGAATGGATGATATACCGTGTATATATGTATATTTATGTTCATTTTGTACATTTCTAAAAATAAAGTTTAATGGAAATACTTAGTAGGCCTATCCTTTCTTCCCTGAATTCATATATAGCAAACCATGATTTGATTTCTCATCAAACAGTAGTAGTTTATAACGGGTAAAAATAACTTACTCTTTGTTATGAGAGTAGCTCGTAGGCCACAACGGAAAGACAAGGAGACATACACGAGTTTACAAAACCACGGCACATTTATTGTAGTAAATGCAGAGACAGGTGGTCGAGGGGAGAGGGTCGCTCAGTTCGTCCTTCTGCAGCCGCTTTGGAGAGAGACTCCGGGCCGCTGGGATTAATAGCACCGGCTACGGAGGTGTCCGTGATCGCGCTGATTACCCTCTTCAGCTCCACCCCACCGTAAGACAAAGGCCCTGAGGCCGTCACACTCTTCTATAACAACAGTTAAAAATATATATGTATATAAAATATACCGCTGTACCGACGCCATGATAAGACTGATGTTACGCTGAGAGCAGCCGGGAAAAGCACTGACATGGGCGCAGCCTCTCTGGTGGTTGACTAATCAGAACGAGTGGCCGAGCTGACCAATCGGAGCACACTAGGCTCACAGGGAGGGGGGGGCAAGAGCTCCAACGAGTCGTTTAGTGGAGAAAGTGAATACTGCTGAATACACATGCTTGACAGAGATGCTGTATGCGAAACCAATGTGAGTTTGGAAAATTGCACAGTATAAATCTATTTTAGTATACCTCAACAATGTAATTATGATCAGTGGAAATGGCCATGACATGGGCCCTTTAAGACTTATGATAATATATGTGTCTTTGTGCATAATAGCCTGATTCTTGTTTGCTTGAACCATGTTAACGTTTCTGTGCATTAGTTCACAAAGTTGAGAGATTATGTTTTAGATATGTTACGTGCTGTTAGCTAGCTAACCGTAACTGTAATTTACCAGATAATTAAAAAAAAACACTCACATGCATCTAAAGAAGGTTCCACGTTTTATTTCACGTCTATAAAACTAAGGGCATAACAGTTGGAATAGCATTGTCAAAAGCAGAGGAGAGGAAAAGTAATGTTAGCTGAGTTAGCGTTAGCCGCAGTTTTCCAAAATTTACAGTAAACACACACACGGCTTAAAATGTCTTATAATTATATTGTTGTTGTTTTTTTTACAGTAAGTTAAAGCTCCCATGTCATGCTTTTCCGGTTATTACCCGTCCCCTTGTGTGTTATGAAGGTTTTTATGCATGTAAACGGTGTGCAGAGTCAAAACCCTCAAAGTACACCCTGTAGCGAGTAAAACTCTAACACAGAAAATACCTCCCCAAAACGCCTCGTTGGAGATACGTCACTGCCCATTTGATTCTTCCGGGTACCGCCTGATGTCATGCGGTACCCGGAACGAAATGGATCAATCCCGAAGAGCTATGGCCACACCAGCAGCGGCGTGTTCCTCCTCCAGAGGTTTGAAGAACCGGCATTTCACAGACGAAAGCTTCGAAAACATTGCCCAGTTTGAGGCCGGATATGCACAGCTTTTTTGGACCGTTTGGAGCAGGGGAAGATCTGGGTATACAACCTGTAAGTTTGCATTGTTATTTGTGTATTTATCAAACAAGACTGTTTAAATGTGTAAACTGTGTTGGACTGCTAAGCCATTGACACAGTGCTAACTGTGCTAACTAAGTTGCTAGAGTTTCCATATATCAACTCTAATATCAGCAGATGGCCTTGCATACATGTATCTCATAGCAGGAGAATGTCTGCATTCACACACACGGAATACTCATACAGTATACTGTACTGTGATTTACCGTACATTGTGACCGTACATATACTGCATGTAGCTAACGAGGCTAGCTGTATGCTAGCGCAAAACAATGTATTCATGCAAGTTACATTGTATGGTAGCAGAATACCCGTATACGATTGCAATTATAAACACGTTATTGCTAGCCTAATATGAACCACTAGCTTTTGTTCATAGTAGTTTTATTACACTGCATTATAGTTGCCTTTCCTCCAAGCTAACGTTCATATCGTGTTAGCTACCAAGGTAAACAAAGCTAGGTTAGCATATTAGCAGGCAAGCTGTTCATTACACAACTACTACTAACGAATCTAAAACAACTAAGTTTCTCTAATATTTTGTGATTTGCATTTGATTTCGTCCAGCCAGATCCTGGCGGACAATCCATGACGTGCTAAAAGGCACTTCTACTACTACTGAGGCGTCGTGCTAAAAGGCACCGCACCGGCTGTGCGCAGGCAAGATGCAAGGAGGAGGAATGGATGATATACCGTGTATATATGTATATTTATGTTCATTTTGTACATTTCTAAAAATAAAGTTTAATGGAAATACTTAGTAGGCCTATGATTTCTTCCCTGAATTCATATATAGCAAACCATGATTTGATTTCTCATCAAACAGTAGTAGTTTATAACGGGTAAAAATAACTTACTCTTTGTTATGAGCGGCTCGTAGGCCACAAAGACAAGGAGACATACACGAGTTTACAAAACCACGGCACATTTATTGTGGTAAATGCAGAGATAGGTGGTTGAGAGGATCGCAGAGTTAGTCTTCCTGCAGCCGCTTTGGAGAGAGACTGGGGCCGTAGTGTCCGGAGGTGTCCGTGATAGTGCTGATTAGCCTCTTCAGCTCCACCCCATCGTAAGACAAAGGCCCTGGGGCCGTCACACTCTTCTATAACAACAGTTAAAAATATATATGTATATAAAATATACGGCTGTGCCGACGCCATGATAAGACTGATGTTACGCTGAGAGCAGCCGGGAAAAGCACTGTTAGACATGGGCGCAGCCTCTCTGGTGGTTGACTAATCAGAACGAGTGGCCGAGCTGACCAATCGGAGCACACTAGGCTCACAGGGAGGGGGGGGGCAAGAGCTCCAACGAGTCGTTTAGTGGAGAAAGTGAATACTGCTGAATACACATGCTTGACAGAGATGCTGTATGCGAAACCAATGTGAGTTTGGAAAATTGCACAGTATAAATCTATTTTAGTATACCTCAACAATGTAATTATGATCAGTGGAAATGGCCATGACATGGGCCCTTTAAAGTATTTTTTCTGCAGTTTGAGACCTGTGAGTTAGTGCATCACTAATTATAATCCAGTGATATAATACATATTATTGTCAAATGAGCCATTCTGCATAATGAGTGCTTTTTACTTTAAGTTTATTTTGATACTAATACTTTTGAATTTTTACTTAAGTAAGGTTGTGAATGCATGACTTTTACTTGTAACAGAGTAAATACTCTGTTATAAATACACACTGTGGTATTGCTACTTTTACTTTAGTAAAATATCCACATACTGTTTCCACCAATTGTTTAATTTTTTTCTTCAAATATTCAATCAAGTCTAATTAAGTGGAAATGTTATATTCACGAAGTTCATCTGTCTTATTTACATATCTGTCTATCAACAGGAAGCATAGCAGTACAGCAGTGAGCCAGTGGAGTCTAATTGGAGTGATTGCTCAGGCAAGTAGAGGGATATATTATTACTGTTATTCTTCACTGCGAAATGTAATATAAAATTGTGGATAAATGTTTAAACCATTGTTAACCATAATTACAAATTATGTCTGTTCATTTACAGAGTGGCCTTACTTTTAAGTGGAGCGGCTGGAGCCAGTTGAGGTCTAGGGAGGAAGACAGTTGACAGATTTCCAAGCTGGTCTCACCAGGGAGAACATGTAGGACTCTTTATATTATGAGATGGTCATGCAAACATTGCAACTTCACGACATCAAAACGTTTACAGCTCATAAAGCATTATAGATTGAATCATCTACACAGCGGTCAAGGCCGGTCAATACCATGCTTGTACTCAGATTGTCCTTGTTCATTTAAAAGTTGGAGTGCTCTTCACACACATTTGTCTAGATACCGTACACAAACTGAGCAATTAGGGCAAATTCTTTCATTTTCATGTCTTGTATGTAACTTTTTCTCGGACTGGATGGGATTAAGCTGACCCCAAAAGTACTGTCACGGCCCAAACTGTGTCCCTGTGTGTCCCTGTTTGTTCCCCTGTGTGTGTGGAGGGGGTGTGGTTTCCCTTGCAGGCAGCAGCCTGATTGCACTCACCTGGCCGACCGGCTCAGCTGTCCCTCATCAATCCAATCAAGACACAGCATATCTACTCCAGTCTCCCAGCAACTCACCGCCAGATTGTTTTCTACACCAGTGGTATTGCATCCTCCTGGCTGCTCAATTCAGTTATCCTGTCTGCGTGTTATTCTGTACTTTTTTGTAATTAGTTTCTCCTTGTGCTTCCAGTGCGATCCCTCAGCCCTCAGCCATCGGCCACCAGAGCTTCCAGCCAACCTGCCTGCTTCTTCCTTCACCATACCTGCCTGCCCTGTTCTCAGTCCAGCCTGAACTGCCTACCTCCACTCCGGACCTCCATAGTCTCCAAACCTGCCTGAGTCTCCGAACAATAAACCATTTAAACATCTTCAGTCATTGCCTGCGCCTGGGTCCTGTTTAAAACATAATCCTAACAAGTACAAGCTTTGAAGGTGAACCTGCTGCCTTAAAGACATGGAAAATGTGTTCTTCATATGTACCTTCCACTGTCCATGTTGCAATTGCTCAGTTTCAGGGAGCTGTATCAATCTCTGTCTCCCCCCTCTGCCATTTTTTTCTTTCTCCGTATAAACATTTCTCCCTCTTTCTCTCTCTCACACGGATTACAGTTGTTGCCGTCTATTCATATTCTGTTATATGTTTTTTCCCCCTCCTTAGGTAAAGAAACGTTTGTATTGAATGTTTAAAAAGCACCACTCCAAATCTATGATGGAGTAGATTTTGTATTTTTTGATAAGATAATGTTAATGTTGCATGCAGTTATTATAATGTTAATGTTGTCGGTTAATAGTGATTGAATTGTTGACAAAATAAAGTTGAATTGTATTGTATTTTAGTTGTGTGATTTGTGCTCAATGTATATTAAATGCATAGATTATTACATTTATTAGGTAACATTTTTCAAAAGTAAATGAGTAACAATTACGTAATTAAAGTGAGTAATATAACTTCAAACAAATGAGTAATTCAACATTTTAAACAGAAAAAATATGATAAAATCTACTTATTTACTTCATAACAGTAACTATTACAGATATATAATATTTACTTAATAATTTGATAACAGTGATGTTCCTGTCCATGAAGAAAATAATTAGACTTTACTTAATTAGTTCAAATAAATATAACGTGTAACTTAAACATTAAGTAAGATTTACTTAATATTTTCACAAATGTTACGTCTGGTGATAAGTACATTTTACTTGATACTGGAAAGTAAGTTCTACTTGATATTACAGCAGTAAAATATACTTAGAAAAAGTAAGTGCAAATACTTGCTAAGATTTAATCAAGTAAATCCTACAAGTTGTTTCTTTGAGTGCAGTGCACTCACAAAACGGGCAGACAGGTCTACAGAAACTACCGGTATGCTTAGTATGAGGTGTGATTTGTTCCAATGAACGAACTCACTGAGCAGACAATCGTGTCGATCGTCGCCTACCATGCCGTGAACTATGCCGCGAGAGAAGTAACGTGACACTCTCGTCGCCACCCCTCTCGTCTGAGAAGCTACGTGACGTCTGCGTCTGAAGTTACTTTACTTAGTTATCACCAAATAACCCAGTAATGTTACAGCTATGTTGCTGTTCAAGCTAGACTCTATTTCAATATAGTTTTGGTATTCAAATAATGTTACACCTCTTGTATGCCCTGAATGCAAAAACAACCACAGACAAGAATATATATTTTTAATTATCAAAATGATAACAAAGGCTGAAAAAACAGGAGAAGCCTGTCTTCCCTTGGTCTCCAGGAGAAAACTGTATATCACCAAGTTTTCATATAGTCTTGTGTGTGAAATAGATCGCTGCAGTGAACACGACTTTATGCATTTGTTTATGGTTTATTTGATTTGGAGGGATGCAGTCAGAGAAGAGGCAACCCCTATATATTGTTTATTTTATTTCATTTCATTTTGGCACCATGGCAGAGGCAAATATAGAGTTAATGTGCGGAGATTATAATGTCCCGTTTACTAAAATATGTATTGTTTTATGATGTTTAGTTCATCCTGTGTTTTTTTTTTTAAATATCTGTTGTAATTTATTGTCTTTTATTGTGATTGTAGAAATGTGTTTTTATGTGACTGTAGTTATTACATGTACAGCACTTTGGCCCGACCAAAAATCGCTTTTAAATGTGCTTTATAAATAAACTTTGATTCTTTGATTTTGATTTTGATTAGTTGACAAAATAGTCACTGTGCTACATTTTCCTGCACTCAAGCATACGTCTGAAGACAAGAGTTGTGTCCCCCTTTGGCCACAAGGGGGAGTATATATATATATTTTGTATAGATGTTGCAACTATACAGAGCTTTGGCAATACTATATGTAACTGAGGTCATGCTAATAAAGCTATTGAATTGAATTGAGTATACCTTTAAGTGAGCTGTCAGGAGGAAACAAAGGTTCGCCAACACATTGCACTTTAATGCTGAGAAAGGCAACGATGTGCTGCAATGTCTGTGTATTTTTGAAGAATGCCAAGTAAAGGAAGAAAGTAATAACTCGCACTGAGTCTTAATACATTACTTTATTTCTATTATATAGAAACACTATCCAATGATTTATTATGTTTGTGTTACACACACACCATTACTGAATTCATTCTAAAACCAAGAATAACCTACAACAATAGGGAGCCCTGGCTCAAGGACGGACAAAGCAAGGACACCACACATGATTATTTTCCAATTACAGTATATTTATTTAAAGAGAGTAACTTAATTGTGATATCAGTTGATCAGTAATGTGTGTAGTGTACGGGTGTGTGATGTGTCAACAGGGCCAGACTGGGACCATAGCAGGCCGGGAATTATACACCCAGCCAGGCCACTACCAGTTTTGTTTGGGGGCGTTTTGCTGGATGTATCGTCAATATTTACAACGTTGCTGCCCTTAGTGATAGCCCTACAGTTTGAATCTACTACTTAAATAGAAACATATGGACATAGGATATTGTTAAAAAAAGTGTGCATATGTATTTGGGAACCTTTCAATGTGAACATGTTTTATTTGGGGGTGGACCTCAAATGGATTAAACTCTGATCAATAACTATAGTAACTTATTGAGAGAACATGAACATAGCTTGCTTATACTGTTGTCATTACATTTCCTTTGGTTTGTTCAGTGTTTTCATAGACATAGCCTATTGAAACAGTTTCCTCTGTACCTGCCAGTTCTGTCCACTGAGCTCTGCATCTCTCCCTCAGGGCCATCACCATCAGCATCATCTGATAGTGGAACTGAATAAGGAGAACATGTAATCATTACATTAACAACTATTTATGAAATAACATTATTCAAGAACATATATTATGCAACACTTATTTTATCACTTAGTTGACCCTGTATTTGCATGGCCTAATACCATAATGATTGTCTCCCCTTTAGACAACATAACCATCTCAAGTGATTCACTCACAGTATGAGGGGTTTGTAGCCCCACAGTTAGCTGCAGTCTAACGGTTATATTACATATATTTGCCTTGAGTAACATTAAGGACATGTTTGGGTTTTGTGTAGCCTTCTAGTCTCCAGTCACACAGGGCCTGCCACTAACTTAGCATTGGACTGAGAAACTGTTTTGTTGACAGTCGATGTGCACATCAGGCTACAATATAGAAAGAAATGTGGCTCATAATGTTCGCTCACTTACTCTCTGCTTCGTCATTCTATACCATACGGGGGGTTCTGAATAAATCAGTGATTTTAGAACATTTCGCTACCTTTTTTTGCAGGATGGGGGTCCATCCTTCCACAATAATTAACCTTGGCGTCAGTTTCAGTCGGTCCAGTCCACACACTAATGTAAACAGCAGCGCGCTGGTCTCGTGAGAAACGGAGAGTGGAACAACCAATCACATCTTCATTATTCTCCTGAAATTTAAATGTGCCCATTCGCTAGTCTGACACATAGACTGTATATAAAGGTCTGGTCTGACAGGTGCGTGGTTCTCACTGCGCTTCATACCGGTGCAACTTTGAACACCTTCAATATATGCCGCATTAATGGATTTGGCCTGCAGTCACCGCATCTGGGCTGAATTAAACACGTATTATTGTAGTCCTGTGTGTTTATTAGAGGCCATGTCAGCAGGCCACATCATATTATGCCAGCGTTGCGTTCACAAGACATACAAGCCACAAACTGGCAATCGAAACATGCCACAACCTGAGGGACAGTGAATGAGACACAGACACAGACACACCCACACACACCTTGAGGGAGGGAGGGACAGCTGATCGCCGTGCAGCAATCAGCTGTTCCAGAGCAGAGAGAGAGAGAGAGAGAGAGAGAGAGAGAGAGAGAGAGAGAGAGAGAGAGAGAGAGAGAGAGAGAGCTGCGTCACAGAGCAGACTCTTTTTGAGCATGTAATAAGCATTTTTTGTCTTGACTATATTACAACTATATTATAATAAAAATAATATAGTATTTATATTATTGAATTGATTATGATTGTGATTATTATTATTAGTAGAAGTAGTTTATTTGCATTAATTATATTTTAATCTTTTTGAGGCTAGTATTTGGCAGACGTATTCACCTAACGCATACTGAACTACATACATGCACATTTACCATTTACCTCACTGTATAAAAAAGTAACTGTGTTGATAATAATAATAAACAGGAATTATATTTGCAAAGTACTTTGTTTCCAAAGCGGAAACCTCACCTCAACCCAAACCACATGCCTGAAGTTCACATGAGATCAGACTGCAGTTTAATGCCACTCATAAAACATTCCCCTGATCTGAGGAACACAGTTTAGTGAGGAATCTAATGTTCCAAGGGTGGGGCTGAAGAGCATTTACTATACATTGGAGCACCAGAGACAATCACTACACTTGATTTCTCTCCATGGGTCTGCACCGTGGAGTCCTTACATACAGAGTTAACAGTTTGAAGACAATGCATCCCAGATACTGTGTTACCTGACTGAAAGAAGTCATGAGGAAAAAGCATGGATTTTCAGTTTTTACTGCCTTGTGAATTCATTTTCAGGAGATATTTGTAAACCACCTCAGGTCTGGAAAATATACGACTGCAGGGGGTTTTCTTATTCATTAAAGAGCTGAGAAAAGACCACAGTCAAAGTGAAGTAGTCATGACCGCAGAAAGCATTGCATTTATTTGACAAAATGAGTTACTAGTTACTTTACAAATACAAATGATTAGATTAAACAAAATATGAATGAACAGTGATATATAATTATTATTATTATAAGATATCCAGCAGCAGTATATAAAGTAAACCTTGCTCCACTTTTAACAGCTGTGATGAACACATTAACGTAAACAAAATGAAAGAATCCAGTAATTCAATATAAGATTCTAAAATGGGACATTGGGCGCAGTAAGTACTTTTACTTTTGGTACTTTAACTATTTTTTGATGGCAATATGTCTCAGTTTATGCTGCTTTATACTTCTACTCGACAGCTTTTAGTTACTAGTTAGATATAGATTAGTAGATAATTCAAAATATAAATCAGTTATTAAATACACTTTGACAGATATTTATAGGATAAGATATCCAGCAGCAGGACATACAGTTGCTCAAATTAGCTCTACATTTACTAACTGTGATAAAACACATCAATAATCATTATAGTAACCCAGTAACTCAATATATATATATAGATATATATATATAGATATATATATACGATTCTGAAAAGGGCCATTATGCATAAGGAGTACTTTTACTTTTGGTACTTAAAGTATATTTTGATACCAATGCTTTTGTACTTGTACTTGGTACACAGTATTTTTACCCTGTAGTATTTCTACTTTTGCTTTAGTAGAATATCTGAGTACTTCTTTCACCACTGCCACCATGAGTGTGGAGCTGTGTGCTACAAAAGCCTGAATTTAAAACAAATATTTTACAGCTGAAGACTGTTTTCAAATGTAGGGCAAGTTGTAAGCGAGGCTCCGTTTGTGAATGAGGAAACAGTTCAGAGTGTCTGCTCCTCCTGCTGGAATGAGTCAGAGTTTGATAAGCCCTCCCTCTTCTTCCTGCTCTCAGACACAGCCAGCTCCACTCTGTATTTCCTGGCTCCTCCCCTTTAGATCCACACTGAGGAGGATGGGTGTAACCAACATGTGGGTAAAGCACAAGAGTTGATAGGCCACATTCACTGCGCACACACACGCTGTTCAGATCACAGCTCACATAGTTTCAGGTTTCAGGAAGTGAAACTCAGACACTCGCTGCCACTGAGAGGGGAAATGGCGCAGAAAGGAGTTCAGCTGGACCGGGAAACCTTCTCTTGTTCGATCTGTCTGGATCTACTGAAGGATCCGGTGACGACTTCCTGTGGACACAGCTACTGCATGAAGTGTATTAAAGGCTTCTGGGATGGAGAGGATGAGAAGAAGATCCACAGCTGCCCTCAGTGTAGGCAGAGCTTCACACCGAGGCCTGTACTGCTGAAAAACACCATGTTAGCAGCTTTAGTGGAGGAGCTGAAGAAGACTGGACTCCAAGCAGCTCCTGCTGATCACTGCTATGCTGGAGCTGAAGATGTGGCCTGTGATGTCTGCACTGGGAGAAAACTGAGAGCCTGTAAGTCCTGCCTCGTGTGTCTGGCCTCTTATTGTGACAAACACCTCCAGCCTCATTATGACGCAGCTACGTTTAAAAAACACAAGCTGGTGGAGCCCTCCAAGAAGCTCCAGGAGAACATCTGCTCTCGTCACGACGAGGTCATGAAGATGTTCTGCCGCACTGATCAGCAGTGTATCTGTTATCTCTGCCCTGTGGATGAACACAAAGGCCACGACACAGTGTCAGCTGCAGCAGAAAGGACTGAGAGGCAGAGAGAGCTGGAGGGGAGTCGACTAAACATCCAGCAGAGAATCCAGGACAGAGAGAAGGAGGTGAAGCTGCTTCAGCAGGAGGTGGAGGCCTTCAATGGCTCTGCTGATAAAGCAGTGGAGGACAGTGAGAAGATGTTCACTGAGCTGATCCGTCTCATGGAGAAAAGAAGCTCTGATGTGAAGCAGCAGGTCAGATCCCAGCAGAAGAGGGAAGTTAGTCGAGTCAGAGAGCTTCAGGAGAAGCTGGAGCAGGAGATGGCTGAGCTGAAGAGGAGAGACGCTGAGCTGAAGCTGCTGTCTCACACAGAGGATCACAACCAGTTTCTGCTCAGCTACCCCTCACTGTCAGCCCTCAGTGAACCTACACACTCATCCAGCATCAACATCCGTCCTCTGAGCTACTTTGAGGACGTGACGGCGGCCCTGTCAGCAGTCAGAGACAAACTACAGGACGTCCTGAGAGAGGAATGGACAAACGTCTCACCGACTGAAGTGGATGTTTTACTGTCAGCAGCAGAGCCCACCACCAGAGCTGGGTTCTTACAATATTCACAGGAGATCACACTGGATCCAAACACAGCATGCACACAGCTGTTATTATCTGAGGGGAGCAGAAAAGCAACATACATGGGACAACATCAGTCTTATTCTAGTCACCCAGACAGATTCACTAATTATGTTCAGGTCCTGAGTAGAGAGAGTCTGACTGGACGTTGTTACTGGGAGGTGGAGTGGAGAGGGGGAGACGTTTCTGTAGCAGTCGCATACAAGAATATCAGCAGAGCAGGGAGTGGAAGTGGATTTGGACTCAATGACAAATCTTGGTCCTTAGAGTGTAAACAAAACAGTTATTTATTTCGTTACAACAATATCATCACTCCCGTCTCAGGTCCTCTGTCCTCCAGAGTAGGAGTGTACCTGGATCACAGAGCAGGTATTCTGTCCTTCTACAGCATCTCTGAAACCATGACTCTCCTCCACAGAGTCCAGACCACATTCACTCAGCCGCTACATGCTGGAGTTGGGCTTTATGCTGGAACCACAGCTGAGTTTTGTAAACTGAAATAGCCTGAAGTCATTTGAGGAACTCTTCTACTTCTTAAACTCATTGTGTGTCCATCATTGTTGCTGAGAGCTGATTGTTCATGTCTTCACTGCACAGAGATCAGCTGTCAATCAAACATTATGGGATGTGCTTTAACATCTTCTCACGAGTTGTTCTGTAGATGTTTGGGTTTCTTTAGGCGGCGCTCCTTCCTGTGTCTGTTTAGCCATGGAGGCTGTCACTGCTCAGGAGGATTTCTGTTAACCTCAACTCATATTTCTCTGCATGGAAATGTAAACTTTGCTCTAAATATTTGTTGAATATCGATATTGATGTATTTGTATGTTGTTGTTTCTCTTGTAATGCATGAGAGAGAGAAAGCACCAGAGCTTCTTTCATTGTAGATATTTTATTCTAAATGTCTTTTATTTGTGACTAAGTCTCAATGTGTTGAATGCATCAATGAAAGTTTGAAGAAGGAAATAAAACACATTCAAAGAAAAGCTAACAGGTTGAGTTTGTAATAAATTGTGTTTCTATGTTCAATATGTGAGATGAGTGCCACATTTACATGTCTGTACAAAATAAAATGTTGGGGTTTTTCTTGTTAATAAAAGAGCTAAGAGGACACAAGTGAAAATCTCAGTCTTTTGTTTTTAATAATAAAAATATTATTAAATTATTTTTCTGAAACAAGATATTTGAATTTTTTTATAAATATTGTATTTATCTGGAGGATCAAGAAAAATGCAATAAATTCAGATTTTCTCATGTATTTTCAGAAAAACATGTGAAAGCCTTTTAGCTGATGCAGCTCTTTTAGTAACCCTGCTCACGTTTCGTCAGGTTGGTGTAGATTTCTCTTCATTCACATGTGTGTTGGCACATTGCTGTTAATATGTTTCATCGTTTTTGAAGCTGCAGCACGTTACTCCAAGTGTTTGGGCCGATGTAGCGCGATTGCACCTACCTACCGGCCACCGTAGTTTTTACATTTTAAATGTAAGCATTGAGTTTAAAGTAATAAAAGGTAAAATAAATGTCTTCTTGTTCTTCAGAGAGCGATGTAAACTGCTGCAACACTTTTTAGACCATAAAGCCGGGAGGACATTGAAACCAGAGCTGAAAAAGGTATACTTGTACAAAATGAAAAAGGCATCTCTTGCTAAGATGTAGCAGGAAATAAATAACGGAGGATGGAGGCTGGTGAGCCGTTTCTCCACCAGCAGCAGTTTGATGTCAGACCGGTCTGACCGGAACAGGGAAGGAACTCCTGCGTCACGTTGTAAACGTTAAAGTCACACAGGGAACATTGAGCTTCTGTTCTTCTGTTTGTTTTGAGTGTAATGTAAGAGTATAAAGCGAGGCGTTTGTATCGATGAGACAACACAACAGAACTCAGGTATGAGTTTGAGGTTGTGTCAGCAGAAAGACAGCAGGTGTGTGTGTGTGTGTGTGTGTGTGTGTGTGTGTGTGTGTGTGTGTGTGTGTGTGTGTGTGTGTGTGTGTGTTTACTTGTGAATGTCAGGTGTGAGAGATAAAAAAGGGTGAGCCTTTGTGAGAGAAATTAGAGGTGTGTGTGTGTGTGTGTGTGTGTGTGTGTGTGTGTGTGTGTGTGTGTGTGTGTGTGTGTGTGTGTGTGTGTGTGTGTGTGTACAGATAAGGTTGATTGTATCATTTCATTATGTATTGCTTTAGCAGCATCAGCAACTATGCCACCATTTCAGCTGACTTTGTCTCAGAAATACTGTCACATAACATCCATATATTTCAGTGCTAGGTTGATGCTTAGCTAAGCTAACTATGAAACACTTTAACTTGACAGGACACCGGATCAACTGTGTACTGTAAGGTAGCTTCTAGCTTCATGTCGAACAATAAGTCAACATTTCCCAGAGAGCTTTCTTTGAAATCAGGTAACACTAAAAAACATTACATTTAGATTGTATGACAAAGTGTTTATTTAATATATCTGACTAGCTATAGCTACTTGCTAACAGTTTAGCTTACCCCCGCGATTCAAAGTAACGTTAACGTAGCTGTAATTTATGCTTTGCTTAAGAAGTTTACTGACATTTACATACCTTGTTTACCTGGCTCGAGTGGTGGCTCTGGGGTTGTTGTGTGAGCCACCACTTGAGAATTTTTGTCTTTTTTTAAGAAAACATTTTCTTATGTCCATCTTCAAAAACTCTGAGTCCGACTGACAGTTTATTTTAAACATTGTCACAGCTCACAGGATAGGTACCTGTCATCCAATAAGACATATGTTTATTTCCATGCAACTCTCTGGTTGGTCTGGGGTCTTGCCTCTGTTGCATTCACTGAACACGGGAAATTACATTCCTGCCGTCCTCTCTAGTGTCATGATGAGGTTCAGGTAAAGCACGGTTAATGTATTATATGATTGACTCAATAATATAATACATGACTTTGAGAGTAGGCAATCTAGGCATATTAACACAATTAATTAAACATACCTATCACGGCGACGGTGTACTGAGAATTATTTTTTTTTTTGCTAGGGGGCCCCTTAGTGGCTGCGGGGCCCTTAGCGGCCGCTTATGTCGCTTAATGGGTCGGGCCGGCTCTGCCTGAACTATCTGAACAATAAACTGGACTGGACTGATAATTCTGCTGCTCTTTGCAAGAAGGGACAGAGCAGACTCTTTCTGCTGAGGAGACTGAGGTCTTTCGGGGTGCAGGGGGGCTTCTACTATACAACATTTTAGTCTATTTGAGTTTTACCAATGTATTGTGTTGCACTGATTAAGAAAGATATCATCTGAAATGAAAGGGAGTCTCATTCAACATTATCTACCCATCCGGGAAAAGCTCTCTGTCAAAAAATCTATCTTACTAAATAAATGAGTGTTGAAATAAGTGCTTAAATTTCAGGAAAACATTAGGTTCAAATACTAGAAATATATATTTTCTTACTAAAAATCATGACTTAATTTGTTTGGCCATTTTTAAATATTTATTTATTTATTTTTCATTGCTGAAGTGAATGATAGGGCAACGCTGCTGCTCCAATTTAGCAGGGAGAGGATCTACGGCCAAAAGTTGAATCTTTGCTGATTAAATTCTGGAGCCTGACTGGCTATATTAATAGTACTAGTAAAAACAATTGTAAAAAAATAGTAAAAGTTAAACATTTTGAATTTCTTCGGGCCGGACCTGCTTGTAACCTCCCTCGCATCGGGGTACAACAAAACATGGGCACCATAATTTAGTTAAAAGCGTTTTGGTTCATCCTTCATCCTCATAACTCCAACATAAATCTGCAAAAAGACAATCAAATGTAAATATATAATACAAATAAAACAAATTGATACAGTAAAGTAATTTGACATTGAATGAGTGTGTGGTTACCAGATGTGAGTTACATATTTATTCAGCAGCAGGACATAAAGTTGCTCAAATTAGCTCTACATTTACTAACTGATAAAACACATCAATAATCATTATAGTAACTCAATATATATATATATATATATGATTCTGAAAAGGGCCATTATGCATAAGGAGTACTTTTACTTTTGGTACTTAAAGTATATTTTGATACCAATGCTTTTGTACTTTTACTTGTTACACAGTATTTGTACCCTGTAGTATTTCTACTTTAACTGTAGTAGAATATCTGAGTACTTCTTTCACCACTGCTACCATGAGTGTGGAGCTGTGTGCTACAAAAGCCTGAATTTAAAACAAATATTTTACAGCTGAAGACTGTTTTCAAATGTAAAAACTTTTAAGCTTTTAAAAGTTTTTGGGCTGTTTTGCGTCGTTTTGTGCCGGTGCCTCGCTGTGACTGGATTGTTTGCTCTCTGCCTGAGCTGTCGCTCTTTCGGACTCTGGATTGCTGTCTGTCCTGCCGTGCTGTCGGGGGCTGGTCGACCTGAGCTGCTGATCGACCTGAGCTGCTGGGACCTGAGCTGCGGATCCTGAATTGGGTGTGTTGCAGCACAATGCTGCCTAAAGCTACCCCTGTGTTCGCTTTTTTCCTGGGATTAATTGTCAGCCCGCATGTCGGCAAAACTGACGGATTAGCGATGCCTCTGTTCACTTCGGACATTCGAATGGTGGAACCTCTGGAGCGCTGACAACATCGGATAGTTTTTACCAAAAGCTGACGTTTCATGGCACGAAATGCGCTCTCCCGTATGCCCTTTTGACTCTGGACTCGCTAATATCGAAGGATCGGAGCAGCCCCGCCCCTCTGAGGAGTGACACGTCCAGAGCCCATGTGAAAAAATCATCTTCCAGACTGTTAATATTGTTACTGCTATTACTCTCTGGTAACGTTAACATTAACCCTGGTCCTGAGTGTTTCTCTGCTTCCTTGCATATTTGCCAACTCCGAATGAGTTTAGCTGTCGGCAAGGATTGGGTTTTCTGCATGTTAATGCTAGAAGCCTAGTGCCCAAATTAGATGTTTTCAAGACCTGGTTTTTAGTTGCTAAGCCTGATATTGTTGTAGTTTCTGAAACCTGGTTAAAACCGTCTGTCACTGACACTGTTATTCACATTGATGGATATAATGTATTCAGAGTGGATCGTAAAGGCAGAGCTGGTGGTGTTGCAATATACACTGCTGAGAAACTACAGTGCTCTGTCCTTCACTCAATTTCAATTCCAAGGCAATTTGAGTTGCTAGCAGTCCAAATAACTATAGCAAATGCTCCTCTCACTGTTATTGGCTGTTATAGGCCTCCATCGGCCATCATGGATGTAACTACTAGCCTTACTGAATTGTTGTCTAAGTTTTCTTCTGAAATCATTTTATTGGGTGATTTAAATTGGGACTGGTTAAGTGATAAATCTTCACAGTTTAAGCAGATTTGTGATTCTTTGAACTTAACTCAGCTTATTGATAGTCCCACTAGAATAAACCCTGCCAAACCCAATAACGATACCCTTATACACTCAAAAAACTGACTTTTTGGTGTAGTAAAATATATTTAATTAACTGTCATACTTTTTACATGGTAATATCAAGATTCACAAAGAACTAGAATTTCTTAAGTAACATTTTAAATGTATACACCTTTTATTCATGTAATACATTTACAGTGTGGGAGGAGTACGTTTTATTATATATTTACTCATACTATTTAAATGATTTATAGTCACTGCTCATAAACCTTAAAATACTAAGTAAATGTTAATCTAAAACCATAGTAGCTGTTTGAATCCGCGCATGCGTCTTGACAAGACAAGATACCCGCGTTTTTGGACGACGGTGCAGTTTGGTTTGCAGTTGCACATTTGAAGGCTGTTGGAGGAGCTGCATGGCTGGAAAAAGAAGTGTTGGTAAGTTATTGTCTCTCTGTTTAAGACTTATGATAATATATGTGTCTTTGTGCATAATAGCCTGATTCTTGTTTGCTTGAACCATGTTAACGTTTCTGTGCATTAGTTCACAAAGTTGAGAGATTATGTTTTAGATATGTTACGTGCTGTTAGCTAGCTAACCGTAACTGTAATTTACCAGATAATTAAAAAAAACACTCACATGCATCTAAAGAAGGTTCCACGTTTTATTTCACGTCTATAAAACTAAGGGCATAACAGTTGGAATAGCATTGTCAAAAGCAGAGGAGAGGAAAAGTAATGTTAGCTGAGTTAGCGTTAGCCGCAGTTTTCCAAAATTTACAGTAAACACACACACGGCTTAAAATGTCTTATAATTATATTGTTGTTGTTTTTTTTACAGTAAGTTAAAGCTCCCATGTCATGCTTTTCCGGTTATTACCCGTCCCCTTGTGTGTTATGAAGGTTTTTATGCATGTAAACGGTGTGCAGAGTCAAAACCCTCAAAGTACACCCTGTAGCGAGTAAAACTCTAACACAGAAAATACCTCCCCAAAACGCCTCGTTGGAGATACGTCACTGCCCATTTGATTCTTCCGGGTACCGCCTGATGTCATGCGGTACCCGGAACGAAATGGACCAATCCCGAAGAGCTATGGCCACACCAGCAGCGGCGTGTTCCTCCTCCAGAGGTTTGAAGAACCGGCATTTCACAGACGAAAGCTTCGAAAACATTGCCCAGTTTGAGGCCGGATATGCACAGCTTGTTTGGACCGTTTGGAGCAGGGGAAGATCTGGGTATACAACCTGTAAGTTTGCATTGTTATTTGTGTATTTATCAAACAAGACTGTTTAAATGTGTAAACTGTGTTGGACTGCTAAGCCATTGACACAGTGCTAACTGTGCTAACTAAGTTGCTAGAGTTTCCATATATCAACTCTAATATCAGCAGATGGCCTTGCATACATGTATCTCATAGCAGGAGAATGTCTGCATTCACACACACGGAATACTCATACAGTATACTGTACTGTGATTTACCGTACATTGTGACCGTACATATACTGCATGTAGCTAACGAGGCTAGCTGTATGCTAGCGCAAAACAATGTATTCATGCAAGTTACATTGTATGGTAGCAGAATACCCGTATACGATTGCAATTATAAACACGTTATTGCTAGCCTAATATGAACCACTAGCTTTTGTTCATAGTAGTTTTATTACACTGCATTATAGTTGCCTTTCCTCCAAGCTAACGTTCATATCGTGTTAGCTACCAAGGTAAACAAAGCTAGGTTAGCATATTAGCAGGCAAGCTGTTCATTACACAACTACTACTAACGAATCTAAAACAACTAAGTTTCTCTAATATTTTGTGATTTGCATTTGATTTCGTCCAGCCAGATCCTGGCGGACAATCCATGACGTGCTAAAAGGCACTTCTACTACTACTGAGGCGTCGTGCTAAAAGGCACCGCACCGGCTGTGCGCAGGCAAGATGCAAGGAGGAGGAATGGATGATATACCGTGTATATATGTATATTTATGTTCATTTTGTACATTTCTAAAAATAAAGTTTAATGGAAATACTTAGTAGGCCTATGATTTCTTCCCTGAATTCATATATAGCAAACCATGATTTGATTTCTCATCAAACAGTAGTAGTTTATAACGGGTAAAAATAACTTACTCTTTGTTATGAGCGGCTCGTAGGCCACAAAGACAAGGAGACATACACGAGTTTACAAAACCACGGCACATTTATTGTGGTAAATGCAGAGATAGGTGGTTGAGAGGATCGCAGAGTTAGTCTTCCTGCAGCCGCTTTGGAGAGAGACTGGGGCCGTAGTGTCCGGAGGTGTCCGTGATAGTGCTGATTAGCCTCTTCAGCTCCACCCCATCGTAAGACAAAGGCCCTGGGGCCGTCACACTCTTCTATAACAACAGTTAAAAATATATATGTATATAAAATATACGGCTGTGCCGACGCCATGATAAGACTGATGTTACGCTGAGAGCAGCCGGGAAAAGCACTGTTAGACATGGGCGCAGCCTCTCTGGTGGTTGACTAATCAGAACGAGTGGCCGAGCTGACCAATCGGAGCACACTAGGCTCACAGGGAGGGAGGGGCAAGAGCTCCAACGAGTCGTTTAGTGGAGAAAGTGAATACTGCTGAATACACATGCTTGACAGAGATGCTGTATGCGAAACCAATGTGAGTTTGGAAAATTGCACAGTATAAATCTATTTTAGTATACCTCAACAATGTAATTATGATCAGTGGAAATGGCCATGACATGGGCCCTTTAAAGTATTTTTTCTGCAGTTTGAGACCTGTGAGTTAGTGCATCACTAATTATAATCCAGTGGTATAATACATATTATTGTCAAATGAGCCATTCTGCATAATGAGTGCTTTTTACTTTAAGTTTATTTTGATACTAATACTTTTGAATTTTTACTTAAGTAAGGTTGTGAATGCATGACTTTTACTTGTAACAGAGTAAATACTCTGTTATAAATACACACTGTGGTATTGCTACTTTTACTTTAGTAAAATATCCACATACTGTTTCCACCAATTGTTTAATTTTTTTTCTTCAAATATTCAATCAAGTCTAATTAAGTGGAAATGTTATATTCACGAAGTTCATCTGTCTTATTTACATATCTGTCTATCAACAGGAAGCATAGCAGTACAGCAGTGAGCCAGTGGAGTCTAATTGGAGTGATTGCTCAGGCAAGTAGAGGGATATATTATTACTGTTATTCTTCACTGCGAAATGTAATATAAAATTGTGGATAAATGTTTAAACCATTGTTAACCATAATTACAAATTATGTCTGTTCATTTACAGAGTGGCCTTACTTTTAAGTGGAGCGGCTGGAGCCAGTTGAGGTCTAGGGAGGAAGACAGTTGACAGATTTCCAAGCTGGTCTCACCAGGGAGAACATGTAGGACTCTTTATATTATGAGATGGTCATGCAAACATTGCAACTTCACGACATCAAAACGTTTACAGCTCATAAAGCATTATAGATTGAATCATCTACACAGCGGTCAAGGGCGGTCAATACCATGCTTGTACTCAGATTGTCCTTGTTCATTTAAAAGTTGGAGTGCTCTTCACACACATTTGTCTAGATACCGTACACAAACTGAGCAATTAGGGCAAATTCTTTCATTTTCATGTCTTGTATGTAACTTTTTCTCGGACTGGATGGGATTAAGCTGACCCCAAAAGTACTGTCACGGCCCAAACTGTGTCCCTGTGTGTCCCTGTTTGTTCCCCTGTGTGTGTGGAGGGGGTGTGGTTTCCCTTGCAGGCAGCAGCCTGATTGCACTCACCTGGCCGACCGGCTCAGCTGTCCCTCATCAATCCAATCAAGACACAGCATATCTACTCCAGTCTCCCAGCAACTCACCGCCAGATTGTTTTCTACACCAGTGGTATTGCATCCTCCTGGCTGCTCAATTCAGTTATCCTGTCTGCGTGTTATTCTGTACTTTTTTGTAATTAGTTTCTCCTTGTGCTTCCAGTGCGATCCCTCAGCCCTCAGCCATCGGCCACCAGAGCTTCCAGCCAACCTGCCTGCTTCTTCCTTCACCATACCTGCCTGCCCTGTTCTCAGTCCAGCCTGAACTGCCTACCTCCACTCCGGACCTCCATAGTCTCCAAACCTGCCTGAGTCTCCGAACAATAAACCATTTAAACATCTTCAGTCATTGCCTGCGCCTGGGTCCTGTTTAAAACATAATCCTAACAAGTACAAGCTTTGAAGGTGAACCTGCTGCCTTAAAGACATGGAAAATGTGTTCTTCATATGTACCTTCCACTGTCCATGTTGCAATTGCTCAGTTTCAGGGAGCTGTATCAATCTCTGTCTCCCCCCTCTGCCATTTTTTTCTTTCTCCGTATAAACATTTCTCCCTCTTTCTCTCTCTCACACGGATTACAGTTGTTGCCGTCTATTCATATTCTGTTATATGTTTTTTTCCCCCTCCTTAGGTAAAGAAACGTTTGTATTGAATGTTTAAAAAGCACCACTCCAAATCTATGATGGAGTAGATTTTGTATTTTTTGATAAGATAATGTTAATGTTGCATGCAGTTATTATAATGTTAATGTTGTCGGTTAATAGTGATTGAATTGTTGACAAAATAAAGTTGAATTGTATTGTATTTTAGTTGTGTGATTTGTGCTCAATGTATATTAAATGCATAGATTATTACATTTATTAGGTAACATTTTTCAAAAGTAAATGAGTAACAATTACGTAATTAAAGTGAGTAATATAACTTCAAACAAATGAGTAATTCAACATTTTAAACAGAAAAAATATGATAAAATCTACTTATTTACTTCATAACAGTAACTATTACAGATATATAATATTTACTTAATAATTTGATAACAGTGATGTTCCTGTCCATGAAGAAAATAATTAGACTTTACTTAATTAGTTCAAATAAATATAACGTGTAACTTAAACATTATTAAGTAAGATTTACTTAATATTTTCACAAATGTTACGTCTGGTGATAAGTACATTTTACTTGATACTGGAAAGTAAGTTCTACTTGATATTACAGCAGTAAAATATACTTAGAAAAAGTAAGTGCAAATACTTGCTAAGATTTAATCAAGTAAATCCTACAAGTTGTTTCTTTGAGTGCAGTGCACTCACAAAACGGGCAGACAGGTCTACAGAAACTACCGGTATGCTTAGTATGAGGTGTGATTTGTTCCAATGAACGAACTCACTGAGCAGACAATCGTGTCGATCGTCGCCTACCATGCCGTGAACTATGCCGCGAGAGAAGTAACGTGACACTCTCGTCGCCACCCCTCTCGTCTGAGAAGCTACGTGACGTCTGCGTCTGAAGTTACTTTACTTAGTTATCACCAAATAACCCAGTAATGTTACAGCTATGTTGCTGTTCAAGCTAGACTCTATTTCAATATAGTTTTGGTATTCAAATAATGTTACACCTCTTGTATGCCCTGAATGCAAAAAACAACCACAGACAAGAATATATATTTTTAATTATCAAAATGATAACAAAGGCTGAAAAAACAGGAGAAGCCTGTCTTCCCTTGGTCTCCAGGAGAAAACTGTATATCACCAAGTTTTCATATAGTCTTGTGTGTGAAATAGATCGCTGCAGTGAACACGACTTTATGCATTTGTTTATGGTTTATTTGATTTGGAGGGATGCAGTCAGAGAAGAGGCAACCCCTATATATTGTTTATTTTATTTCATTTCATTTTGGCACCATGGCAGAGGCAAATATAGAGTTAATGTGCGGAGATTATAATGTCCCGTTTACTAAAATATGTATTGTTTTATGATGTTTAGTTCATCCTGTGTTTTTTTTTTTTAAATATCTGTTGTAATTTATTGTCTTTTATTGTGATTGTAGAAATGTGTTTTTATGTGACTGTAGTTATTACATGTACAGCACTTTGGCCCGACCAAAAATCGCTTTTAAATGTGCTTTATAAATAAACTTTGATTCTTTGATTTTGATTTTGATTAGTTGACAAAATAGTCACTGTGCTACATTTTCCTGCACTCAAGCATACGTCTGAAGACAAGAGTTGTGTCCCCCTTTGGCCACAAGGGGGAGTATATATATATATTTTGTATAGATGTTGCAACTATACAGAGCTTTGGCAATACTATATGTAACTGAGGTCATGCTAATAAAGCTATTGAATTGAATTGAGTATACCTTTAAGTGAGCTGTCAGGAGGAAACAAAGGTTCGCCAACACATTGCACTTTAATGCTGAGAAAGGCAACGATGTGCTGCAATGTCTGTGTATTTTTGAAGAATGCCAAGTAAAGGAAGAAAGTAATAACTCGCACTGAGTCTTAATACATTACTTTATTTCTATTATATATAAACACTATCCAATGATTTATTATGTTTGTGTTACACACACACCATTACTGAATTCATTCTAAAACCAAGAATAACCTACACAACAATAGGGAGCCCTGGCTCAAGGACGGACAAAGCAAGGACACCACACATGATTATTTTCCAATTACAGTATATTTATTTAAAGAGAGTAACTTAATTGTGATATCAGTTGATCAGTAATGTGTGTAGTGTACGGGTGTGTGATGTGTCAGCAGGGCCAGACTGGGACCATAGCAGGCCGGGAATTATACACCCAGCCAGGCCACTACCAGTTTTGTTTGGGGGCGTTTTGCTGGATGTATCGTCAATATTTACAACGTTGCTGCCCTTAGTGATAGCCCTACAGTTTGAATCTACTACTTAAATAGAAAACATATGGACATAGGATATTGTTAAAAAAAGTGTGCATATGTATTTGGGAACCTTTCAATGTGAACATGTTTTATTTGGGGGTGGACCTCAAATGGATTAAACTCTGATCAATAACTATAGTAACTTATTGAGAGAACATGAACATAGCTTGCTTATACTGTTGTCATTACATTTCCTTTGGTTTGTTCAGTGTTTTCATAGACATAGCCTATTGAAACAGTTTCCTCTGTACCTGCCAGTTCTGTCCACTGAGCTCTGCATCTCTCCCTCAGGGCCATCACCATCAGCATCATCTGATAGTGGAACTGAATAAGGAGAACATGTAATCATTACATTAACAACTATTATGAAATAACATTATTCAAGAACATATATTATGCAACACTTATTTTATCACTTAGTTGACCCTGTATTTGCATGGCCTAATACCATAATGATTGTCTCCCCTTTAGACAACATAACCATCTCAAGTGATTCACTCACAGTATGAGGGGTTTGTAGCCCCACAGTTAGCTGCAGTCTAATGGTTATATTACATATATTTGCCTTGAGTAACATTAAGGACATGTTTGGGTTTTGTGTAGCCTTCTAGTCTCCAGTCACACAGGGCCTGCCACTAACTTAGCATTGGACTGAGAAACAGTTTTGTTGACAGTCGATGTGCACATCAGGCTACAATATAGAAAGAAATGTGGCTCATAATGTTCGCTCACTTACTCTCTGCTTCGTCATTCTATACCAGGGGTGGGCAATTATTTTTTACAAGGGGCCACTTCAGAAACTCGAGCTGTGTTGGGGGGCCGAATCAAAAATAAGTTGAACTTAATTCTGCTCAATATACCAATACTGAAAAGGTGTTTTACAGTATGTTAAAGATAAGAAATGAATGAGTGCTTTTGATTTTTGTTTTTCAGTTAATTTTACTTGTTCAGTGAGAAAAATCCAGTCTGTCTTGGGCTTGAACAAGTGCACGGAAATCTGGTTCAATGTCTGAGGTGGATATGCGAAGGACAGCTGAGAGGTGATCATCAGTGATAGAGGATCTGTATCTGGATTTGTTGAACTTCATCACTGAGAATGTCTGTTCACATATGTAGGTAGATCCAAAGAGGACCATCATCTTCTGAGCACGTCTCCTGATGTGTGGAAAGTTCTCCTCTTTCAGGGAAGAGTAAAACTCAGGCAGTGAGACTGACCTAAAGTGCTCTGACAGAAGTGTGTCAGACTGCAGGTCAATTAGTTCAAGCTGAACATCACTGGGTGCATCATCCACATGGCATGGAAATGGGGAAAATATCATGTTCATTTCATTCTCAACTGTTTTGAAGTCTTTAAATCGCCTTGAAAACTCACCATGCAGTGCTTCTAACATGGATGAGTACCTCTGGAGGTGATCAGCTGATGGTGTGGCTTCCTTCAGTGTTGGCAAGTGCGTGAGAATGTTGTCCTCCATTTGGCTTGAGAGAAGCTGCAGCTTTCTCATGAAAGCCTTCACTGCACTGTACATGTCATGCACAAAAAGGCCCTTGCCTTGCAGTTTGACATTTAGTTCACTCATTAGTGCAGTCACATCTACAGCAAAACCAAGGTCTGCCATCCAGTCTGCATCTGAAAGCTGTGGGATGTCGTTTCCTTTCTTCACACAGAAGTCTTGAATTTCGTCTCTCAGGTCCCATACTCTTTTCAGCACTCTGCCCAGGCTGAGCCACCTGACAGCTGCATGGTAGGGTATGTCACGATGTTCAGTCTCACTTTCCTCCAAAAGTGCAACAAACTGTCTGTGATTCAATGCTCTTGCCCTGATGAAGTTAACTATTTTAGTTACAACATCAACAACATGGTTAATTTTTAACACTGACTTACACAACACTTCCTGATGTATAATACAATGCAAAAATACCTATTTCTGCTCAGGGTTAATTTCTGTCACTTTATCCTGCATTCTCTTCAATAGTCCAACATTTTTCCCTGTCAGATTTGGACAACCATCCGTTGTCACGCCTGTCAGCTTGTCCCATTTCAGTCCCAACTTTTCCACACATGCATTTACCTCCGTGAACAAATCACTCCCTGTTGTTGTACCTTTCATTGACTGCATGGCTGCCAGCTCCTCCGTGATTTTGAAGTCTGTAGTTATCCCACGTAGGAAGATGAGTAGCTGGGCAGTGTCACGTACATCGCAGCTCTCATCCAAAGCCAAGGAAAAAAAGTCAAAGTTGACCGCTCTGTTCTGCAGCTGAAGCTCCAGATTTCCCGCGATGTCCTCAATTCTCCTCGTAACAGTGCGTCGGGGAGAGCGGCACTTTCTCAAATGCCTCCTTTTTCTCCGGGCATATTAGTGTCCAACAAACACTCCTTAATGAACTCTTCGTCCGAAAACGGTTAACTTTTAAGACATAACTCGTCTTGACAGCTGCATCTCTGGATGTGGAATGTTTTGTGAAAATGTGTTGTTGGCTTTGCAGCTTAGCTAGCAAAGCATCCGACCCCTTTGCCCGCTCTTCCTCAGACAGGTTCTTGTATTTATCTGCGTGTTTGGTAGCATAGTGGCAACTCAAATTGTACTCCTTGAACACAGCGACCTGCGCACCACAAACTAAACACACAGCTTTACCTTTCACTTCTGTAAATAAATACTTAGCGGTCCATGTCTTGTTGAAAATGCGGCATTCAGTATCGATCTTTCTTTTTTTTCCCTTAGCGGACATTTCGAGGACTAGCCGGCCAGCATCACTCGTAGCTGTTACGGCATAAGCGTTTACGTAAATAAATAAAAAAAACAGCAGCTTCCTTTTCAAAATAAAAGCAACACAGTTAGAAAAGTATTTACGCCATGCAAGCAATACAGCTGTGTTGCTTTTATTTTGAAAAGGTTGCTGTTTTTTTTCATTTTGTTGTAATTTATGATCAACCTCACACGGGGCCGGCCAAGGCCGGCCAACGGGCCGGATGTGGCCCGCGGGCCGTAAAATGCCCCCCCCTGTTCTATACCATACGGGGGGTTCTGAATAAATCAGTGATTTTAGAACATTTCGCTACCTTTTTTTGCAGGATGGGGGTCCATCCTTCCACAATAATTAACCTTGGCGTCAGTTTCAGTCGGTCCAGTCCACACACTAATGTAAACAGCAGCGCGCTGGTCTCGTGAGAAACGGAGAGTGGAACAACCAATCACATCTTCATTATTCTCCTGAAATTTAAATGTGCCCATTCGCTTGTCTGACACATAGACTATAAAGGTCTGGTCTGACAGGTGCGTGGTTCTCACTGCGCTTCATACCGGTGCAACTTTGAATACCTTCAATATATGCCGCATTAATGGATTTGGCCTGCAGTCACCGCATCTGGGCTGAATTATAAACACGTATTATTGTAGTCCTGTGTGTTTATTAGAGGCCATGTCAGCAGGCCACATCATATTATGCCAGCGTTGCGTTCACAAGACATACAAGCCACAAACTGGCAATCGAAACATGCCACAACCTGAGGGACAGTGAATGAGACACACAGACACAGACACACCCAGGGGTTAAATTGGGCCGGGGCTGTCCGGGGCTCAGCCCCGGCACATAGGACGATGCTCTGACGTCATCACCCTCGCTCATTTGTCATTTGTTTAAGCCATATGTTAAACCATCTCTCGTTCTTAATATAGACTTTATTTAGGGTCGATATGTGTTGACTTTACTTTAAATAGCAGATCTCTGTGACATGATATAGTTTTTCCGCTTAGTGAACGTGTGTCTCTGCTCCGATCAGGAGCTGCAGCACCGCGGCTCCTTCGTGCAGAGTCTGCGGCGGTGTGTTGTGTGTGTTGGTGTGTGTGTGTGTGTGTGTGTGTGTGTGTGTGGTGTGTGTGTGTGTGTGTGTGTGTGTGTGTGTGTGTGTGTGTGTGTGTGTGTGTGTGATGTGTGTGTGAAGAAATGTTTGAAAATGTAAAGTATAATGCTTCAATCTGTTGCACTTTAAGCACACATTACTAGAGACCTGATCTAGGGGGTACAACTCTAAACACCCATATGAAAAAGATCGGTTTTACATTTTAATAACCAAATATGTGAACATAACCAATAACCTACCATAGCCATAACAAATAAATGTAACTTTTATTTTTGTTGTTCATTCATATCTTATTTTACCAGTTAACATTTATTTATGCATATTTTTATATCTCTAAGTTTTAAACGATATTTTTGGTTTACTGTCCTATAGAATACACTGGAATAATTTCTAACCTGTTTATCCGATAATTATAAAGGAGTGCCTTGGAAATATTGTTTACATAAATGCAATTTATCTCTCTCGCTCGCTCCCACGCCCACTTTGGCTGTGAGCTGCGGGCGCCTGATAAGCCAACACCCCCCACTTCATCACTTACAGCGCCCATCGTACAGGGCAAATGAAAAGTGTAACCGGGGGGAAAAGGGTGTTACCTTTACTTAATTATGAATGTTGTTACATCAAGGCTGAAAATTAGGATGAGCGCAAACAGTCAAAAAGGTGTTTTTCCCTCCCGGAGGGATTAAACTTGTTTAATTTGTTATCACAATTACTAATGTCATGTTTTTTTTTATTCTTGAAGAGAATGTCTTTTTTTCTGGCATTCTTCCAGGATTAACACAAATAAGAATAACATTGAGAAAGATCTTTGAAGTAAATGGCTGTTGTTAAACGCTTCCCACATTTACTTCAATCGTTCAGTAGAAAATATAAAAGTATCCCAGCAATACACAATAGAATATATAAAGAATAAATGAAAAATCTCTTCAAAAGACCAATACACTACAAAAACTGAAACTTATTGGCATATAGGTAATATACATCAAAAAGGCTTCAAATGTATTCAGTATTGTATGAACATGTTTTAATTGGGGTGTGGACGTCACATCCTGTAGGGGGGTCCGGGGGTATGCCCCCCCGGGAAAAATTGTTTGAAAATGTAAAGTAAAATGCTTCAATCTGGTGCACTTTAAGCACACATTACTAGAGACTAGATCGAGGGGATACAACTCTAAACACCCATATGAAAAAGATCGGTTTACATTTTAATAACCAAATATATGAACATAACCAATAACCCATAGCCAATAACAAATAAATGTAACTTTTATTTTTGTTGTTCATTCATATCTTATTTGACCCAGTTAACATTTATTTATGCATATTTTTATAATCTCTCAAGTTTTTAAACGATATTTTTTGGTTTACTGTCCTATAGAATACACTGGAATAATTTCTAACCTGTTTATCCAAATAATTATAAAGGAGTGCCTTGGAAATATTTGTTTACATAAATTGCATTTATCTCTCTTGCTCGCTCCCACGCCCACTTTGCCTGTGAGCTGCGGGCGCCTGATAAGCCAACACCCCCCACTTCATCACTTACAGCGCCCATCGTACAGGGAGAATGAAAAGTGTAACCGGGGGGAAAAGGGTGCTATCTTTACTTAATTATGAATGTTGTTACATCAAGGCTGAAAATTAGGATGAGCGCAAACAGTCAAAAAGGGTTTTTCCCCCCCCAGATCTGGCGCCCTAGGCGACCGCCTATGTCGCCTATGCCAAAAACCGGCCCTGTACACCATGCTAAATGTATGTCTGCATAAAACTGAGTTATGATCAGTCATAATATCACAGAATTTGGTGATGATTAAATAGTTTACAGTGAGATTTACTCCCATACTTTTGGCCATACTCACGCAGCCCTACAAATGAATTGAGATTTCCACACAAATGTTCTTTAGCAAGTGTGCAGAGCAGTGTTGAGTTAAAAAAGGAATTTGAAGGTTGGATATTTGTAAACCTTTTTTTGTGTATATATATTAATAATTTAAGATGTAAATTAATTCCAGTTTATTTGTAGTACTTTCTATTTTATTGTGACATTTGGTGGCATCAATGTGTGCATTTGATACAGATAATGGAGCAGTTGCTTTAGGGCCACAGTGTATATCCCTTAAGGTCAAATAATGAGATCCTCAACCTCCGCCCCCCTCTCGCACCTCCATACAGAGCCCCCCCACATATCAAATCCCAACTTAACCCCTGGGTTGCATTCGAATAGTCCATTTAGCTTAGGAACCTTCCTAACGGAGTGAAATGACCCGGAAGTCCCTCAGTGGCAGCCATGATAAGTGCCGTTCGAATTCTCTAAATTAAAAGGAAAGGAGGTTTCAAACTTCCTTTATAACCTCCTTTAGCCTAGGAACCACTGGACCTCCCTAACCGAAAGGAGAGGAGAAAATGCTGCCCCACAATGCCTTGCAGCCGCAGCATTTGCCGTCACACAACAGTCGGCCGTTCACGGAAACAACCGATTATGAACGAGAAATGATATCATGAAAGTTACGGTGCTTATTAAGCATTTTAAAACGTATGTGGTAAGTTGCCAAAGTGCTTTGTTTTGAACGTTCATCAGTATTATAATCAAAAAGAGAAATATGTTAGTTTTTACTGAAATGATCAAATAAAGTCAACATTTCACAGTCTTTACTGAGCTGTGTGGGGTTTGTTCAACTTTTAAAAGATGTTTGAATGGTGATATACACAGTGATAGATGTTAAGGACTAACGTTTATAATAAATACATTTGTATTGATTTTAAGATCTTTTTCATATGTATTGGGATCATTTGTATTAATGTGGACCGGAGGGAGAGGTAGACGAGCATAAGTTTCACTTTCCTTTTTTATTTCAATTTCAACTTTGGTCATGAAGAATATGTTTCTCTGTTGTCCCCGTTCATAAAGCATAAAACAACAGCATCAGAGCACGGTGCAGAGTCTCTAGATGAGTTTACAGTAGTCCCTCGTTCTTATTAAACATCCATGTTGTAGTCCGCTGTATAGAAAACTGTAGTTTCCATAGTTTCCCCACAGCAGCAGGCGCACATTATGACCTCTGCTGGCGCATCATAAACACGTCGGATAGTGAAAGTGCAGTCGGATTCTCTAAAGTGCCGCAGTCTCTTCTCCTAAATCCTTTTGAATTCTCCTATCCACTATCCCTTAACCCCATGACGTTTCACTCCGAGGTCAAGGAATAGACGATAGGGTTAGAATTTAGGAGCTGTTTTTTTGGAGTATTCGAACGCAACCCTGGACACCCACACAACCTTGAGGGAGGGAGGGACAGCTGATCGCCGTGCAGCAATCAGCTGTTCCCGAGCAGAGAGAGAGAGAGAGAGAGAGAGAGAGAGAAGGATAGAGAGAGAGAGAGAGAGAGAGAGAGAGAGAGAGAGAGAGAGAGAGAGAGAGAGAGAGAGAGAGAGAGAGAGAGAGAGAGAGAGAGAGAGAGAGCTGCGTCACAGAGCAGACTCTTTTTGAGCATGTAATAAGCATTTTTTGTCTTGACTATATTACAACTATATTATAATAAAATAATATAGTATTTATATTATTGAATTGATTATGATTATGATTATTATTAGTAGAAGTAGTTTATTTGCATTAATTATATTTAATCTTTTTGAGGCTAGTATTTGGCAGACGTATTCACCTAACGCATACTGAACTACATACATGCACATTTACCATTTACCTCACTGTATAAAAAAGTAACTGTGTTGATAATAATAATAAACAGGAATTATATTTGCAAAGTACTTTGTTTCCAAAGCGGAAACCTCACCTCAACCCAAACCACATGCCTGAAGTTCACATGAGATCAGACTGCAGTTTAATGCCACTCATAAAACATTCCCCTGATCTGAGGAACACAGTTTAGTGAGGAATCTAATGTTCCAAGGGTGGGGCTGAAGAGCATTTACTATACATTGGAGCACCAGAGACAATCACTACACTTGATTTCTCTCCATGGGTCTGCACCGTGGAGTCCTTACATACAGAGTTAACAGTTTGAAGACAATGCATCCCAGATACTGTGTTACCTGACTGAAAGAAGTCATGAGGAAAAAGCATGGATTTTCAGTTTTTACTGCCTTGTGAATTCATTTTCAGGAGATATTTGTAAACCACCTCAGGTCTGGAAAATATACGACTGCAGGGGGTTTTCTTATTCATTAAAGAGCTGAAAAAAGACCACAGTCAAAGTGAAGTAGTCATGACCGCAGAAAGCATTGCATTTATTTGACAAAATTAGTTACTAGTTCCTTTACAAATACAAATGATTAGATTAAACAAAATATGAATAAACAGTGATATATATATTATTATTATTATTATAAGATATCCAGCAGCAGTATATAAAGTAAACCTTGCTCCACTTTTAACAGCTGTGATGAACACATTAACGTAAACAAAATGAAAGAATCCAGTAATTCAATATAAGATTCTAAAATGGGACATTGGGCGCAGTAAGTACTTTTACTTTTGGTACTTTAACTATTTTTTGATGCCAATATGTCTCAGTTTATGCTGCTTTACTTCTACTCGACAGCTTTTAGTTACTAGTTAGATATAGATTAGTAGATAATTCAAATATAAATCAGTTATTAAATACACTTTGACAGATATTTATAGGATAAGATATCCAGCAGCAGGACATACAGTTGCTCAAATTAGCTCTACATTTACTAACTGTGATAAAACACATCAATAATCATTATAGTAACTCAATATATATATATATATATACGATTCTGAAAAGGCCATTATGCATAACGAGTACTTACTCTTTTGGTACTTAAAGTATATTTTGATACCAATGCTTTTGTACTTTTACTTGTTACACAGTATGTTTACCCTGTAGTATTTCTACTTTTACTTTAGTAGAATATCTGAGTACTTCTTTCAACTGATACCATGAGTGTGGAGCTGTGTGCTACAAAAGCCTGAATTTAAAACAAATATTTTACAGCTGAAGACTGTTTTCAAATGTAGGCAGGTTGTAAGCGAGGCTCCGTTTGTGAATGAGGAAACAGTTCAGAGTGTCTGCTCCTCCTGCTGGAATGAGTCAGAGTTTGATAAGCCCTCCCTCTTCTTCCTGCTCTCAGACACAGCCAGCTCCACTCTGTATTTCCTGGCTCCTCCCCTTTAGATCCACACTGAGGAGGATGGGTGTAACCAACATGTGGGTAAAGTACAAGAGCTGATAGGCCACATTCACTGCACACACCCATGCTGTTCAGATCACAGCTCACATAGTTTCAGGTTTCAGGAAGTGAAACTCAGACACTCGCTGCTACTGAGAGGGGAAATGGCGCAGAAAGGAGTTCAGCTGGACCGGGAAACCTTCTCTTGTTCGATCTGTCTGGATCTACTGAAGGATCCGGTGACGACTACCTGTGGACACAGCTACTGCATGAAGTGTATTAAAGGCTTCTGGGATGGAGAGGATGAGAAGAAGATCCACAGCTGCCCTCAGTGTAGGCAGAGCTTCACACCGAGGCCTGTCCTGCTGAAAAACACCATGTTAGCAGCTTTAGTGGAGGAGCTGAAGAAGACTGGACTCCAAGCTGCTCCTGCTGATCACTGCTATGCTGGAGCTGAAGATGTGGCCTGTGATTTCTGCACTGGGAGAAAACTGAGAGCCTGTAAGTCCTGTCTGCGTGTCTGGCCTCTTATTGTGACAAACACCTCCAGCCTCATTATGACGCAGCTACGTTTAAAAAAACACAAGCTGGTGGAGCCCTCCAAGAAGCTCCAGGAGAACATCTGCTCTCGTCACGACGAGGTGATGAAGATGTTCTGCCGCACTGATCAGCAGTGTATCTGTTATCTCTGCTCTGTGGACGAACACAAAGGCCACGACACAGTGTCTGCTGCTGCAGAAAGGACTGAGAGGCAGAGAGAGCTGGAGGGGAGTCGACTAAACATCCAGCAGAGAATCCAGGACAGAGAGAAGGAGGTGAAGCTGCTTCAGCAGGAGGTGGAGGCCGTCAATGGCTCTGCTGATAAAGCAGTGGAGGACAGTGAGAAGATGTTCACTGAGCTGATCCGTCTCATGGAGAAAAGAAGCTCTGATGTGAAGCAGCAGGTCAGATCCCAGCAGAAGAGTGAAGTGAGTCGAGTCAAAGAGCTTCAGGAGAAGCTGGAGCAGGAGATGGCTGAGCTGAAGAGGAGAGACGCTGAGCTGAAGCTGCTGTCTCACACAGAGGATCACAACCAGTTTCTGCACAGCTACCCCTCACTGTCAGCCCTCAGTGAACCTACACACTCATCCAGCATCAACATCCGTCCTCTGAGCTACTTTGAGGACGTGACGGCGGCCCTGTCAGCAGTCAGAGACAAACTACAGGACGTCCTGAGAGGAATGGACAAACGTCTCACCGACTGAAGTGGATGTTTTACTGTCAGCAGCAGAGCCCACCACCAGAGCTGGGTTCTTCAATATTCACAGGAGATCACTGGATCCAAACACAGCATACACAATCTGTTATTATCTGAGGGAGCAGAAAAGCAACATCATGAAACAACATCAGTCTTATTCTAGTCACCCAGACAGATTCACTCATTATGTTCAGGTCCTGAGTAGAGAGAGTCTGACTGGACGCTGTTACTGGGAGGTGGAGTGGAGAGGGGGAGAGTTTATGTAGCAGTCGCATACAAGAATATCATCAGAGCAGGGATGGAGTGGATTTGGATACAATGACAAATCTTGGTCCTTAAGTGTAACAAAACAGTTATTTATTTCGTTACAACAGAATCAAAACTCCCGTCTCAGGTCCTCGTCCTCCAGAGTAGGAGTGTACCTGGATCACAGAGCAGGTATTCTGTCCTTCTACAGCATCTCTGAAACCATGACTCTCCTCCACAGAGTCCAGACCACATTCACTCAGCCGCTACATGCTGGAGTTTGGCTTTATGATGGAACACAGCTGAGTTCTGTAAACTGAAATAGCCTGAAGTCATTTGAGGAACTCTTCTACTTCTTAAACTCATTGTGTGTCCATCATTGTTGCTGAGAGCTGATTGTTCATGTCTTCACTGCACAGAGATCAGCTGTCAATCAAACATTATGGGATGTGCTTTAACATCTTCTCCTGAGTTGTTCTGTAGATGTTGGAGTTTCTTTAGGCGGCGCTCCTTCCTGTGTCTGTTTAGCCATGGAGGCTGTCACTGCTCAGGAGGATTTCTGTTAACCTCAACTCATATTTCTCTGCATGGAAATGTAAACTTTGCTCTAAATATTTGTTGAATATCGATATTGATGTATTTGTATGTTGTTGTTTCTCTTGTAAAGCATGAGAGAGAGAAAGCACCAGAGCTTCTTTCATTGTAGATATTTTATTCTAAATGTCTTTTATTTTTGACTAAGTCTCAATGTGTTGAATGCATCAATGAAAGTTTGAAGAAGGAAAAAAACACATTCAAAGAAAAGCTAACAGGTTGAGTTTGTAATAAATTGTGTTTCTATGTTCAAGATGTGAGATGAGTGCCACATTTACATGTCTGTACAAAATAAAATGTTGGAGTTTTTCTTGTTAATAAAAGAGCTAAGAGGACACAAGTGAAAATCTCAGTCTTTGTTTGTAATCTTAAAATGAATGATCTCTCCTCTCCAGTGAAGCTGCACTAAGTTGAGTTGAATTTTTAATACATGTAGTTCTTGTTTTACTGCTACGTCCCCAATAAGCTCCAGGACAAAAAAGGAGACAGTAGACAACAAATAACATTGAGAGAGTCGGGGGGGAAAGTGAACACAAGTGCATTTATTTACACCAAAGAATGGAGAGGACGAAACGTCTATGGAAGAGGGTTAGGAACATGTGGAGAAATGTGAGATCTGAACTAAAGTGATATTTTTTTTTATGTTTCAAGATTTTAGTCAGAATATTGAGAAACAAGTCAGAATTCAGAATATTTTGAATAAATCTTTTTCTTAAGAACATTTTTTTTCTGAAAATCTCAGAATTCAGAATAAATATATTTTATTCCTTTTTTTTAATGAAATTACAGAAATCTGACATTAAAGTTAGAAAAAAATCACTTTGGTCAGACCTCAACATGTTCTTTACTAGTGAAAGTCATAATTCTGATAACAAAAAAATGTATTTTACAAAAGAAATTCAGATTTTCAATTTTTCTTTAAGAAAATCTCAGAAATCTGACTTTTTCTTAAAATATATTTTATTTATTTTCATGAAAACCTTCAGAATTAGTTTTCATAGATATGAGATTTAAGTAAGAATTTTGATTTATTACTCAAAAGAAAAAATCAGTTTTGGTCATGTCCAAAAGATAAATCCACATGTGGTCCTAATCCTCTTCTGTATTTCAGAAAAGCAGAAAAGCATTGTTACCAGGATGAGAGAGGATGCTAGATCTGCCTGAAACTGTCTCCTGTTCAGCATCTCCTGCTTTGGCATCTTTATCTGCAGCCCTTTGATGTACTCCACCACTTTGTCCACATCGAGAGCATCCACACTGTCGTACAAGCACAGGATCTGAAGAAAGGAGTAAAACAGTAAATAGACTGAAAGGATTTGGGTACTGAGGCTGCTAGAGAGAGAGAAAGAGGAAGATGAATAAAATCTTTAGGAAACTAAATTATTGTATAGTTCTGTGTGTCCTCCAGGAACTAAATCCATTAAAACATACTTAACATGTCTGCTTGCATCAACTTTGAATCAAAGCAAAGCATACTATTGTTTTCGTTTGTTGGCGACATTTCCAACTTCTCTCATCCACAGAAGTTGATGAGAAAAACAAGAATAGGTTTAGCAATCTGTCACATTTCCTGTTGGCTGTCTGAGGAGTCACCTGCACGGCGCTGAGGGTGTAGAGCAGGTGGGGGTCGTGTCCGATGCTGGCGCTGAGGCCTCCACACTCGTGCTGACAGGATTTGATGAAGTCTACGATCTCCGGCCGGTTCATCCGGGGCAGCTGCGCCATCAGGTCCATCACCGTCAGCCCCCAGTAGATGCCGCTCATCCGCAGGTACTCTGACAGTGTGTACTCCTGAGGCCTGTACTACGAAGCCGGATTTTCCTAACCTGGATATGTTTGAGTTAGCCGGTTGGCCCAATCCAAAACATACGCGCTCTCGCTAAGCTGTACTACGACGCTGGTTATCAAGTGGATCGCTCAAGCCAGCCGTGTCCTATCTAGTTAGGTGCGCGTTCACATGAAAGGGGTGGTATTTGGAGCATTCGACCAATCTCAAACATGGACAAGCGTACTGACAGCGCAGCGTCATACTTCCTGAATGAAAAGTGAACTTTAATATTAGTCAAATATGAAGAAGTTAAACTTTAAACATCCATGACTTAAACACTTTATCCAGGATAAAAGCCACATAGCTGCACCTGCAAGGTGAATACAGCTGGTAAAAGAAAAAGTGTTTGAATGCGTACATTAACAGGTTTATGATATCACTGCCCCGTCCAAGACACGAGTGGATCTGACTTTAATTACATTTGACACAAGTGTTTCGTCAACTTAATGTGTTGCTTAAAATAATACTTCTGCATACAGTATGTGACACTGTGAGTGTTGCACGGCCAGATACGGCTCAAGAAGCTGACTCAAATAAGGAAATATATGATACATTATGATGTGATATGATATGAATGATAATGGGACACATCGACGTCTGCACTCACAGTGCCGCGGACTGTACTTAATGTTACTCTGATCCGGTTACTTATGTTGTGGCAGATATTTAAGTAAGCTTTCTTAACGCTAATGTTATAATAGTCAGATTGCTCTGAAGATGGGGGGATATTCTATTAATTTGCACGTTCACACAATCAGTTGATTTTGGCCGGCAGTCTTTCCTGCAACGGCAGTTTTTCTGTATTTCCTCTATCCTGTAATATGACTTGATCGCTTTAAACTCCGCACACGGAGCTCTGATTGGTCAGCAGGCGGTGCTTTCACTGAGTTAATCTCTTAGCCTGCAACCTAACCTCCTCCCGAGGAGGTTAGCCGCTCAGCATAAGTTACCATGGAGATCTAGCCCGCTAAAAAGAGAACCAGCGTCGTAGGACCGAAAAGCCCGAGTTTTCCCTGAAGTCAGCCGGCTAAGCGAAAATCCGGCTTCGTAGTACAGGCCTCTGGACAAACACAAACAAACAGGAAAGATAAACAGTGCAGCAGGAATGAGTCCAAAAACCCGGGAATGAGTCAGCATTATTGCACTTATGGGTCCCTCATCTCAAAATCTATGGGATCTTTTATGGGTTTTTGGTTAAATCCCTGGTCTGTGGTAAAGACAATCTTAGGAGATTTTAAGTGTTTTTTTTCCAGAATGAATGTTCCTTGGTCCAAGACTAGCCTTAGCATTATTCTCTTTACTTAACAATGTTGGAAGAGGTTGGTAAGGCCATTCACAGATCAAGCAAGGAAATTGAAGTGAGAGTTTTGAATGCAGTTATTACAGTCAAAATATGTTCAGCCACTTTGGAAATATAAACGCCCAAAGGAAAAAAAATGGTGGGTCAAAACCGATGCGGAGTAAAGTCATATTATGTAGATGAATGAGTGAATATGACAAGAAGAATTGTTGACATGCTGTGGTATATCTGCACATTTGATGGTGTCTGTTTCAAAGAGTAGATCAGTTTGCTTTTAGCTGAAGGTGGGTGATTTCAACTTATTGACCATGAAAAACATATATTGAATATTTAACAATGGCCAAAAAAGCCTTGCTTAAAACATGAATTCCTCTAAAAACTGTCCTTCATGTGTCATATAAAGATAAAATACACTTGGGGAACATATTACCCTGGGAACTAAAAGATACACTCTTAAAAAAACATCAATTAATCCTACAAAATGTCCTTTTACTCACATAGTCATCCTTTTTGGAGCCGTAGGCAGCGATGTAGTCTGCATGTTTGTCCAGCAGCAGAGAGCTGGGGGCGTCAGGCTTAATGATGACATCTTTCACTTGGGTACCCTGACATTGAACACATCACCACAATACTTATCAGAATCAGAATCAAGTGTTTTACACGTTTACATAAACAAGAAATTAGCTTTGGTGTATGGTGGTGCAAACATAAAAAAAGAAAATATACAAATAATAACCTAAAAAGAAACTTAAAACAATGAATATATGACATACTACAGTGTATTATATATTTTAAACATGGCACAATTTCTAAATGACCTTGTTTCAATGATATACAACCACAACCTGCGTGTCAAGCCTGAAAATGACTATATTATGTAGCAAAATTAGTGAAAATGAATATAGTAAAGCAGTTGTTTTGGTATAATTTAGCTACATGCTAACTCTGATGCTAACCATCAGTTAGCTGTTTTCACAGGTAAGCGGTCAATGTAACGCTAAAGCTGAACATAACGGAGATAAGTGGACATGTTAATGCATTTCGGCTGTATTGTTATATAAAAATAAGCTGAGTAACGATGACATTTACAACATGATAACCGGTTACCATTCTGGAGATGTTCGCATGATCAGGCTACTTCTTCTTCTTCTGTTTTCTTTTTGGTGGCTGTCAAACTGGTTAAGATGCGCATTACCGCCACCTAGTGGGGACACGGGATTATGCAGGAGAAAATCACTTGGATGCTTTTAGAATCAGATATAACAATACAAAATCCCTTTTCGTTTCACGCATGGGCGTAGGAAGCATCCTGAATGTGGGGGGGACATTTTTAACGGGGGGTGTGGGGGCGAAAAAATATATAGATTTCCTGTATTCTGGTGCATTTTAACAGGTGGTTTGATACTTGTATGTGGCTATACTAGCATGAGGAAAATGATGGGTACATTTTGTAATTTCATCCAGTAGTAAAGAAACGAAACATATTTGATTATTAATTCAGAGCTGTCTTTGAATTAATAAAAAGCAGTTTAAATGCCCATTTTTTGTACATTTATATACAACAATAAATATTTGAGTGCATTGAGAGATATTGTTGTGGAGAGTCATTTATATATAAATCGCAAAATACATTTGTGAATCCTTCTGTGAGCATTTATTAATATTGAGACTGATCTGACTCCATACAGATGTTAAGTTCAAATAAATGTTGCTCTTCTCTCTATATTGGTCATATGATGCCCCTTGACTGAAATGTTTCCTGTTCAATATCCCCACTGATTTCCTTAAAATCCTGGGATGAGAGTCCACATCACAATTTACTCTCAACTGTCATTTCCCTTTCATCACTCACCTCAGCAATGGACCTCTCTCTCTGTCCCTGTATTCTGCCTCTGACTCACTCTCAAGTGCCTAGATGTCAAGAGAGGTGGTGAAGTGATAATTATTTATTGAGCAGTATACTCTTTCACATTGAATCATAACAAGACATACTGAATGTAAATACAACTGACTCTAAAGTAAGTCCCAGTCTGTGACATTGGACATTTTGAAGACTCAAAGTCCCAAGCAGTAGGTATCTCTCTACCATGACATAAAGACGAAACTCCTCTCCAGAAGTGAGACGCCGCCATCACTGTTAACTGCTACCAGCTGATGACTTACTTTCCTCTTCTTTGAAAAAAATGTTCTTATGCCCATGTTGTCTGGGGGAGAAAACATATCAAACCAAGAGATCGTCAGCTTTGATTTTCGCTGTATTAACCATTTCCCGAACATTTGGTGTGTGTGCCTTACCTCCGCTACCGGCATCGCTTCATACAACAGATCAGGGGCCTCATTTATAAAGGGATATACGCTCAAAAAATGGCGTACGCCAGTTTCTACGCAATGTTTGCGATTTATAAAATACTAACTTGACGGGAAAATGTGCGGTCCTCCACGCAAACTGTAACCCATGCGTACGCACTAAGCACAACAACGGGAGAGACGAGAAACTGCGACACCGTTGGCAGAAGGAAGAATGGAGAGAAATATGTGGAAATAAATAAAATGTTACCTTGTAGTGATTTATCATATGAAGAATTCATTTTCAAACATTGATTAAAGCCAATCTTAAAATGATTAAACAAACGCCTGTTTGAGACTCCTCAGTGCACACAAAAACATAACTTGGGGAAATAAATAAATACGGATATGTTATTTAAAACACCTCGAATATGTTGTGTTAATGTTATGAAATGTTTTCTCATAAATGATGCGGTAAGCAGGAGGACAGAATAACGTCTAAACTGACGCCGTTTTGCATTTCTATAGGTTGTAGATACGAGCATGGTTTTATATACTATCACGTTTAATCGTGTTTTATGCCGTTTGCCAAGACTTGATAAGTCGCTCGTAAAACACAGGAGGTATGGAAACTAAGAACACCATATGTGGTAAATTGTACAGCTAATATAACACAACACATTAGTTGTATTTCCTTTAACTGGTGGATTATGGATATATAGTTGCTGATCGACAGCTGGAACACAAACCACCAAATACAACAAAATAATTCAGATCCAGTCGTCATGACTCCACTCCGGAGGGATTCCCCGATCATTTCTTACAGTTTCTCATCAAGGGGGTGTCTCCTGTCCCCGGGACAAACACACTGCCTGAGGAAGGTTATGTGTATTTTTTTTGTCATTAACTTTTTTCGGACCACTTATTTATTTATTTTGGTGACGATCCGACCTCCATGCTGCTACTCTGGTTCAAACTGCATCCACCAAACAATATGATTTATCTCGACCTCCCCAAAATAACCAAAATCTGACACGGTGTGAGATGTCTTTTTTAGCTGTTCGGTCGTAATTTCCTGCGATCTTCTTCATGCAGTCAGTCAAAATGAATGAATGAATGGGAGTTTCTTTGACTATTTATAGGCAAATATGGGCGTTACGTGAAGCCTGCAAAAGCTGCGCCGCATTTCGAGTCGATTGTGATTTATAAAGGGAAACAGGCGTATGAAGTGCCGGTACGCACTTCCCTCACCGGTACGCAATGTTTTGTGAATCGGAAAATGTCGGAAAATCTCTGTACCTATTTTTTGCTTTGTACTACGTAAGCAACCTTCTCACGTCAATCCTACGCAAGGCGTTATAAATGAGGCCCCTGAGCTGTCCAACTATGACAACACTCCTTGAACATGCGCGCGCTATGTGAGAATCTGCCTTGGTACAAAGTAGCAGTGAAAACATGGTACGGAGTTTCATTGATTTGGGCATTCTCTCAATAAGCAAGTGGAATGGATTTCATTTGATAGTAAAGCACTGACACAGCGCTCTACAAAGAGTGGCGAGTGGATAGACCGATTCACGGACTTTCCGCATAGTAAAAGTGGGGGGGTCTAAACTAATCATTTGAAAAAGTGGGGGGGACTTGTCCCACACTCTTATAATGGCTGCGACGCCCATGGTTTCACACATGTACAATGGTGTTACATGAGTGGATATTATACATTGCACATGGTGGTGTTAACTTACAGTCTTTATTGTGTGGTGGTCAGTGGTGGAAAGTAACTAAGTACATTTACTCAAGTATTTTACTTGAGTATTTTTTTGACGTGTGTACTTTACTTCAGTGCTTTCATTTTATGCTACTTTATACTTAACCTCACCTCAACCCAAACCACATGCCTGAAGTTCACATGAGATCAGACTGCAGTTTAATGCCACTCATAAAACATTCCCCTGATCTGAGGAACACAGTTTAGTGAGGAATCTAATGCTTTTAGTTTAATTTGCTGGAATCATAGACTGTATACATAAAGGGTGGTATATGAATGGGTTAAGAGGCAACGCTGCTACTCTGTGGTTAATGCGGGATATGGCATGCAGACAGATATGGTGTCAGATGATATGAATGCCAATCCTCTGTTTAACAATTCTGAGCTTTAGTTTTCTTACAGGTAACAGGGGATTTGAACCTTTTCTGTTTAACCGTAAATGGTTTGTACCTAACATGTTGAGTATATAGTGCACAATCTCAAACTCATACACTACAAATCAAATAGAATAGAATATAATTCCTGACCTGTCCGGTGGTGATTATCAGATGTGAAGCTGCTGGGAGTTTGTTCCAAGGGTGGGGCTGAAGAGCATTTACTATACATTGGAGCACCAGAGACAATCACTACACTTGATTTCTCTCCATGGGTCTGCACCGTGGAGTCCTTACATACAGAGTTAACAGTTTGAAGACAATGCATCCCAGATACTGTGTTACCTGACTGAAAGAAGTCATGAGGAAAAAGCATGGATTTTCAGTTTTTACTGCCTTGTGAATTCATTTCAGGAGATATTTGTAAACCACCTCAGGTCTGGAAAATATACGACTGCAGGGGGTTTTCTTATTCATTAAAGAGCTGAAAAAAGACCACAGTCAAAGTGAAGTAGTCATGACCGCAGAAAGCATTGCATTTATTTGACAAAATGAGTTACTAGTTACTTTACAAATACAAATGATTAGATTAAACAAAATATGAATAAACAGTGATATAATTATTATTATTATATTATAAAATATCCAGCAGCAGTATATAAAGTGAACGTTGCTCCACTTTTAACAGCTGTGATGAACACATTAACGTAAACAAAATGAAAGAATCCAGTAATTCAATATAAGATTCTAAAATGGGACATTGGGCGCAGTAAGTACTTTTACTTTTGGTACTTTAACTATTTTTTGATGCCAATATGTCTCAGTTTATGCTGCTTTATACTTCTACTCGACAGCTTTTAGTTACTAGTTAGATATAGATTAGTAGATCATTCAAAATATAAATCAGTTATTAAATACACTTTGACAGATATTTATAGGATAAGATATCCCAGCAGCAGGACATAAAGTTGCTCAAATTAGCTCTACATTTACTAACTGTGATAAAACACATCAATAATCATTATAGTAACTCATATATATATATATATATATATATATATATATATATACGATTCTGAAAAGGGCCATTATGCATAAGGAGTACTTTTACTTTTGGTACTTAAAGTATATTTTGATACCAATGCTTTTGTACTTTTACTTGTTACAGAGTATTTTTACCCTGTAGTATTTCTACTTTTGCTTTAGTAGAATATCTGAGTACTTCTTTCACCACTGCCACCATGAGTGTGGAGCTGTTTGCTACAAAAGCCTGAATTTAAAACAAATATTTTACAGCTGAAGACTGTTTTCAAATGTAGCCCTCCCTCTTCTTCCTGCTCTCAGACACAGCCAGCTCCACTCTGTATTTCCTGGCTCCTCCCCTTTAGATCCACACTGAGGGGGATGGGTGTAACCAACATGTGGGTAAAGTACAAGAGCTGATAGGCCACATTCACTGCACACACACATCCTGTTCAGATCACAGCTCACATAGTTTCAGCTCTCAGGAAGTGAAACTCAGACACTCGCTGCCACTGAGAGGGGAAATGGCGCAGAAAGGAGTTCAGCTGGACCGGGAAACCTTCTCTTGTTCGATCTGTCTGGATCTACTGAAGGATCCGGTGACGACTTCCTGTGGACACAGCTACTGCATGAAGTGTATGAAAGGCTTCTGGGATGGAGAGGATGAGAAGAAGATCCACAGCTGCCCTCAGTGTAGGCAGAGCTTCACACCGAGGCCTGTCCTGCTGAAAAACACCATGTTAGCAGCTTTAGTGGAGGAGCTGAAGAAGACTGGACTCCAAGCTGCTCCTGCTGATCACTGCTATGCTGGAGCTGAAGATGTGGCCTGTGATTTCTGCACTGGGAGAAAACTGAGAGCCTGTAAGTCCTGTCTTATGTGTCTGGCCTCTTATTGTGACAAACACCTCCAGCCTCATTATGACGTAGCTCCATTAAAAAAACACAAGCTGGTGGAGCCCTCCAAGAAGCTCCAGGAGAACATCTGCTCTCGTCACGACGAGGTGATGAAGATGTTCTGCCGCACTGATCAGCAGTGTATCTGTTATCTCTGCTCTGTGGACGAACACAAAGGCCACGACACAGTGTCAGCTGCTGCAGAGAGGACTGAGAGGCAGAGAGAGCTGGAGGGGAGTCGACTAAACATCCAGCAGAGAATCCAGGACAGAGAGAAGGAGGTGAAGCTGCTTCAGCAGGAGGTGGAGGCCGTCAATGGCTCTGCTGATAAAGCAGTGGAGGACAGTGAGAAGATGTTCACTGAGCTGATCCGTCTCATGGAGAAAAGAAGCTCTGATGTGAAGCAGCAGGTCAGATCCCAGCAGAAGAGTGAAGTGAGTCGAGTCAGAGAGCTTCAGGAGAAGCTGGAGCAGGAGATGGCTGAGCTGAAGAGGAGAGACGCTGAGCTGAAGCTGCTGTCTCACACAGAGGATCACAACCAGTTTCTGCTCAGCTACCCCTCACTGCCAGCCCTCAGTGAACCTACACACTCATCCAGCATCAACATCCGTCCTCTGAGCTACTTTGAGGACGTGACGGCGGCCCTGTCAGCAGTCAGAGACAAACTACAGGACGTCCTGAGAGAGGAATGGACAAATGTCTCACCGACTGAAGTGGAGGTTTTACTGTCAGCAGCAGAGCCCACCACCAGAGCTGGGTTCTTACAATATTCACAGGAGATCACTCTGGATCCAAACACAGCACACACACTGCTGTTATTATCTGAGGGGAGCAGAAAAGCAACACGCATAGAACAACATCAGTCTTATTCTAGTCACCCAGACAGATTCACTTATTGGCGTCAGGTCCTGAGTAGAGGGAGTCTGACTGGACGTTGTTACTGGGAGGTGGAGGGAGGGGGAGGAGTTGATGTAGCAGTCGCATACAAGAATATCAGGAGAGTAGGGGATGGAAGTGGATTTGGATACAATGACAAATCTTGGTCCTTAGAGTGTAAACAAAACAGTTTTTATTTCGTTACAACAAATCAAAACTCCCGTCTCAGGTCCTCTGTCCTCCAGAGTAGGAGTGTACCTGGATCACAGAGCAGGTATTCTGTCCTTCTACAGCATCTCTGAAACCATGACTCTCCTCCACAGAGTCCAGACCACATTCACTCAGCCGCTACATGCTGGAGTTTGGCTTTATGGTTGTGATGGAACCACAGCTGAGTTTTGTAACTGAAATAGCCTGAAGTCATTTGAGGAACTCTTCTACTTCTTAAACTCATTGTGTGTCCATCATTGTTGCTGAGAGCTGATTGTTCATGTCTTCACTGCACAGAGATCAGCTGTCAATCAAACATTATGGGATGTGCTTTAACATCTTCTCAAGTTGTTCTGTAGATGTTGGAGTTTCTTTAGGCGGCGCTCCTTCCTGTGTCTGTTTAGCCATGGAGGCTGTCACTGCTCAGGAGGATTTCTGTTAACCTCAACTCATATTTCTCTGCATGGAAATGTAAACTTTGCTCTAAATATTTGTTGAATATCGATATTGATGTATTTGTATGTTGTTGTTTCTCTTGTAAAGCATGAGAGAGAGAAAGCACCAGAGCTTCTTTCATTGTAGATATTTTATTCTAAATGTCTTTTATTTTTGACTAAGTCTCAATGTGTTGAATGCATCAATGAAAGTTTGAAGAAGGAAAGAAAACACATTCAAAGAAAAGCTAACAGGTTGAGTTTGTAATAAATTGTGTTTCTATGTTCAAGATGTGAGATGAGTGCCACATTTACATGTCTGTACAAAATAAAATGTTGGAGTTTTCTTGTTAATAAAAGAGCTAAGAGGACACAAGTGAAAATCTCAGTCTTTGTTTGTAATCTTAAAATGAATGATCTCTCCTCTCCAGTGAAGCTGCACTAAGTTGAGTTGAATTTTTAATACATGTAGTTCTTGTTTTACTGCTACGTCCCCAATAAGCTCTAGGACAAAAAGGAGACAGAGACAGTATGACAACAAATAACATTGAGAGAGTCGGGGGGAAAGTGAACACAAGTGCATTTATTTACACCAAAGAATGGAGAGGACGAAACGTCTATGGAAGAGGGTTAGGAACATGTGGAGAAATGTGAGATCTGAACTAAAGTGATATTTGTTTTTATGTTTCAAGATTTTAGTCAGAATATTGAGAAACAAGTCAGAATTCAGAATATTTTTAATAAATCTTTTTCTTAAGAATATTTTTTTCTGAAAATCTCAGAATTCAGAATAAATATATTTTATTCCTTTTTTTTATGAAATTACAGAAATCTGAGATTAAAGTTAGGAAAAAAATCACTTTGGTCAGACCTCAACATGTTCTTTACTAGTGAAAGTCAGAATTCTGATTAAAAAAAAATTCAGATTTTCAATTTTTTTTAAAGAAAATCTCAGAAATCTGACTTTTTCTTAAAATATATTTTATTTATTTTCATGAAAACCTTCAGAATTAGTTTTCATAGATCTGAGATTTAAGTAAGAATTTTGATTTATTACTCAAAAGAAAAAATCAGTTTTGGTCAGGTCCAAAAGATAAATCCACATGTGGTCCTAATCCTCTTCTGTATTTCAGAAAAGCAGAAAAGCATTGTTACCAGGATGAGAGAGGATGCTAGATCTGCCTGAAACTGTCTCCTGTTCAGCATCTCCTGCTTTGGCATCTTTAGAGCTTTGCAGAAATGACATCCTCTGTGATATCTGGAGCAGAGAAATCAGTATTGGGACTGATCAAAATATTTTTTCAGCCAGCGATACCTGTCACGGGGCTTGGGTGTTTATTTGGTTGGGGCTCGATGTCCACATAATCACTGACTGGGCGGCCATTGGGTTCAGATAAGAGATAAGATAAGATAGTACTTTATTGATCTCAATTTGGGACATTGTTGTGTTGCAGCAGCATAAAAGACATGGCATTGTACAATAACGATTAAAAAAGACTGGAAATAAACAAGAAAGTAGAAAATATACATGTTGACTTTACACATTAACAATGACAAAAACAAAATATAAAGCAAGTTATTATATGAACATAAGTATATGAGGGATGGGTTGTTGGTTTTCTTTGTCCACTTGTCCACAGGCATCTTCTTCTGCCTCTTCTTCACTCATAGCAGTGTCACTGTCCTCTGATTCCATCTCAAAGTCACTTTTTGGATGGCAGCAGTGGTCGTTGGACGCGGGGGATCGCCGTTCCCCCACTTTCTTTGAAGCATGATTTTTTTTTAATAGTCTAATAAATATAAAATCATTGCCAGTGTTATCAGTTGCAAGTGTGTATTTGTTGTAATAATGACGAAAACATAATACATTTCACAATAATTATAATAAAAAATAAAAACGATTTCCTTAAAAAAGTATCCGTCCAGATTCAATATTGTTTGCAGAGCCGGCCCGAGCGTGTCGTTGTGTCCCTGAGACACTTCACCCCAAATTGCTCCTGTGGGGATTGCCCACAGTATTGAGTATGTAAGTCGCTTTGGATAAAAGCGTCTAACAAGTAACATGTAATGTAATGTAATATTTGTATACATATTTGTTCACATATTTGTATTTTGTATTCCTCGGGATTGTGGGAAACGGTATTTCGATCTTTCTGTACACACAAACTGAAAGATTGACAATAAAGTTGACTTTGACTGATGCTCTCTTCAGGAAGGGGCGAGCTGTTCTTCCTGAGGAGTCTCAGGTCCTTCAACGTCTGCACGAGGCTGCTGCAGATGTTTTACCAGTCTGTGGTGCAGGGGCGGTTCTAGGGGAGGGAGGCAGGCGGGGGCAGTTTCCCCCTAACACTGACTTTGGACCCCCCTGTGGCCCCCCTGAAAATAACAAATAAACAAATTAAAAAAAGTCTATGATTAAACGATGTCTTGGCTGACGGAATAGGCGGAACTAACACTATTTGTCATTCTAGTCGGACCCAGCGTAAAAACTGTAACTATAAGTATCTGAAATAAATATGTGTACTGAAACAAATACCAATAACTGTATTGCATTGTTTTCTTATGCGCAATTACTTTATACTGTCTTTTTCGTCCTGCATTTATTGTGCCCCCCTCAGAAAATAACTGGCCCATGGCCCCCCAGTCAAATTGGTCTAGAACCGCCACTGGTCATCCCAAACAATGCCACAAGTGCGCACGCGCGCAGTGCACTCACAAAACGGACAGACAGGTCTACAGAAACTACCGGTATGCTTAGTATGAGGTGTGATTTGTGCCAATGAACGAACTCACTGAGCAGACCCTGATCGTGTTGATCGTCGCCTACCATGCCGTGAACTATGCCGCGAGAGAAGTAACGTGACACTCTCGTCGCCACCCCTCTCGTCTGAGAAGCTAGGTGACGTCTGCGTCTGAAGTTACTTTACTTAGTTATCACCAAATAACCCAGTAATGTTACAGCTATGTTGCTGTTCAAGCTAGACTCTATTTCAATATAGTTTTGGTATTCAAATAATGTTACACCTCTTGTATGCCCTGAATGCAAAAACAACCAGACAAGAATATATATTTTTAATTATCAAAATGATAACAAAGGCTGAAAAAACAGGAGAAGCCTGTCTTCCCTTGGTCTCCAGGAGAAAACTGTATATCACTAAGTTTTCATATAGTTTTGTGTGTGAAATAGATCGCTGCAGTGAACACGACTTTATGTATTTGTTTATGGTTTATTTGATTTGGAGGGATGCAGTCAGAGAAGAGGCAACCCCTATATATTGTTTATTTTATTTCATTTCATTTTGGCACCATGGCAGAGGCAAATATAGAGTTAATGTGCGGAGATTATAATGTCCCGTTTACTAAAATATGTATTGTATGTATGATGTTTAGTTGACAAAATAGTCACTGTGCTACATTTTCCTGCACTCAAGCATACGTCTGAAGACAAGAGTTGTGTCCCCATTTGGCCACAAGGGGGAGTATATATATTGTATATATATATTTTGTATAGATGTTGCAACTATACAGAGCTTTGGCAATACTATATGTAACTGAGGTCATGCTAATAAAGCTATTGAATTGAATTGAGTATACCTTTAAGTGAGCTGTCAGGAGGAAACAAAGGTTCGCCAACACATTGCACTTTAATGCTGAGAAAGGCAACGATGTGCTGCAATGTCTGTGTATTTTTGAAGAATGCCAAGTAAAGGAAGAAAGTAATAACTCGCACTGAGTCTTAATACATTACTTTATTTCTATTATATAGAAACACTATCCAAGGATTTATTATGTTTGTGTTACACACACACCATTACTGAATTCATTCTAAAACCAAGAATAACCTATACAACAATAGGGAGCCCTGGCTCAAGGACGGACAAAGCAAGGACACCACACATGATTATTTTCCAATTACAGTATATTTATTTAAAGAGAGTAACTTAATTGTGATATCAGTTGATCAGTAATGTGTGTAGTGTACGGGTGTGTGATGTGTCAGCAGGGCCGGACTGGGACCATAGCAGGCCGGGAATTATACACCCAGCCAGGCCACTACCAGTTTTGTTTGGGGGCGTTTTGCTGGATGTATCGTCAATATTTACAACGTTGCTGCCCGTAGTGATAGCCCTACAGTTTGAATCTACTACTTAAATAGAAACATATGGACATAGGATATTGTTAAAAAAAGTGTGCATATGTATTTGGGAACCTTTCAATGTGAACATGTTTTATTTGGGGGTGGACCTCAAATGGATTAAACTCTGATCAATAACTATAGTAACTTATTGAGAGAACATGAACATAGCTTGCTTATACTGTTGTCATTACATTTCCTTTGGTTTGTTCAGTGTTTTCATAGACATAGCCTATTGAAACAGTTTCCTCTGTACCTGCCAGTTCTGTCCACTGAGCTCTGCATCTCTCCCTCAGGGCCATCACCATCAGCATCATCTGATAGTGGAACTGAATAAGGAGAACATGTAATCATTACATTAACAACTATTTATGAAATAACATTATTCAAGAACATATATTATGCAACACTTATTTTATCACTTAGTTGACCCTGTATTTGCATGGCCTAATACCATAATGATTGTCTCCCCTTTAGACAACATAACCATCTCAAGTGATTCACTCACAGTATGAGGGGTTTGTAGCCCCACAGTTAGCTGCAGTCTAACGGTTATATTACATATATTTGCCTTGAGTAACATTAAGGACATGTTTGGGTTTTGTGTAGCCTTCTAGTCTCCAGTCACACAGGGCCTGCCACTAACTTAGCATTGGACTGAGAAACTGTTTTGTTGACAGTCGATGTGCACATCAGGCTACAATATAGAAAGAAATGTGGCTCATAATGTTCGCTCACTTACTCTCTGCTTCGTCATTCTATACCATACGGGGGGTTCTGAATAAATCAGTGATTTTAGAACATTTCGCTACCTTTTTTTGCAGGATGGGGGTCCATCCTTCCACAATAATTAACCTTGGCGTCAGTTTCAGTCGGTCCAGTCCACACACTAATGTAAACAGCAGCGCGCTGGTCTCGTGAGAAACGGAGAGTGGAACAACCAATCACATCTTCATTATTCTCCTGAAATTTAAATGTGCCCATTCGCTTGTCTGACACATAGACTATAAAGGTCTGGTCTGACAGGTGCGTGGTTCTCACTGCGCTTCATACCGGTGCAACTTTGAACACCTTCAATATATGCCGCATTAATGGATTTGGCCTGCAGTCACCGCATCTGGGCTGAATTAAACACGTATTATTGTAGTCCTGTGTGTTTATTAGAGGCCATGTCAGCAGGCCACATCATATTATGCCAGCGTTGCGTTCACAAGACATACAAGCCACAAACTGGCAATCGAAACATGCCACAACCTGAGGGACAGTGAATGAGACACACAGACACAGACACACCCACACACACCTTGAGGGAGGGAGGGACAGCTGATCGCCGTGCAGCAATCAGCTGTTCCCGAGCAGAGAGAGAGAGAGAGAGAGAGAGAGAGAGAGAGAGAGAGAGAGAGAGAGAGAGAGAGAGCTGCGTCACAGAGCAGACTCTTTTTGAGCATGTAATAAGCATTTTTGTCTTGACTATATTACAACTATATTATAATAAAATAATATAGTATTTATATTATTGAATTGATTATCATTATGATTATTATTATTAGTAGAAGTAGTTTATTTGCATTAATTATATTTTAATCTTTTTGAGGCTAGTATTTGGCAGACGTATTCACCTAACGCATACTGAACTACATACATGCACATTTACCATTTACCTCACTGTATAAAAAAGTAACTGTGTTGATAATAATAATAAACAGGAATTATATTTGCAAAGTACTTTGTTTCCAAAGCGGAAACCTCACCTCAACCCAAACCACATGCCTGAAGTTCACATGAGATCAGACTGCAGTTTAATGCCACTCATAAAACATTCCCCTGATCTGAGGAACACAGTTTAGTGAGGAATCTAATGTTCCAAGGGTGGGGCTGAAGAGCATTTACTATACATTGGAGCACCAGAGACAATCACTACACTTGATTTCTCTCCATGGGTCTGCACCGTGGAGTCCTTACATACAGAGTTAACAGTTTGAAGACAATGCATCCCAGATACTGTGTTACCTGACTGAAAGAAGTCATGAGGAAAAAGCATGGATTTTTTGGAGATATTTGTAAACCACCTCAGGTCTGGAAAATATACGACTGCAGGGGGTTTTCTTATTCATTAAAGAGCTGAGAAAAGACCACAGTCAAAGTGAAGTAGTCATGACCGCAGAAAGCATTGCATTTATTTGACAAAATGAGTTACTAGTTACTTTACAAATACAAATGATTAGATTAAACAAAATATGAATAAACAGTGATATATCATTATATTATTATTATTATAAGATATCCAGCAGCAGTATATAAAGTAAACCTTGCTCCACTTTTAACAGCTGTGATGAACACATTAACGTAAACAAAATGAAAGAATCCAGTAATTCAATATAAGATTCTAAAATGGGACATTGGGCGCAGTAAGTACTTTTACTTTTGGTACTTTAATTATTTTTGATGCCAATATGTCTCAGTTTATGCTGCTTTATACTTCTACTCGACAGCTTTTAGTTACTAGTTAGATATAGATTAGTAGATCATTCAAAATATAAATCAGTTATTAAATAGACTTTGACAGATATTTATAGGATAAGATATCCAGCAGCAGGACATACAGTTGCTAAATTAGCTCTACATTTACTAACTGTGATAAAACACATCAATAATCATTATAGTAACCCAGTAACTCAATATATATATATATACAATTCTGAAAAGGGCCATTATGCATAATGAGTAATTTTACTTTTGGTACTCTAAGTATATTTTGATACCAATGCTTTTGTACTTTTACTTGTAGTAATTCTACTTTTACTTTAGTAGAATATCTGAGTACTTCTTTCACCACTGCCACCATGAGTGTGGAGCTGTGTGCTACGAAAGCCTGAATTTAAAACAAATATTTTACAGCTGAAAACTGTTTTCAAATGTAGAGCAGGTTGTAAGCGAGGCTCCGTTTGTGAATGAGGAAACAGTTCAGAGTGTCTGCTCCTCCTGCTGGAATGAGTCAGAGTTTGATAAGCCCTCCCTCTTCTTCCTGCTCTCAGACACAGCCAGCTCCACTCTGTATTTCCTGGTTCCTCCCCTTTAGATCCACACTGAGGAGGATGGGTGTAACCAATATGTGGGTAAAGAACAAGAGCTGATAGGCCACATTCACTGCACACACCCATGCTGTTCAGATCACAGCTCACATAGTTTCAGGTTTCAGGAAGTGAAACTCAGACACTCGCTGCCACTGAGAGGGGAAATGGCGCAGAAAGGAGTTCAGCTGGACCGGGAAACCTTCTCTTGTTCGATCTGTCTGGATCTACTGAAGGATCCGGTGACGACTTCCTGTGGACACAGCTACTGCATGAAGTGTATTAAAGGCTTCTGGGATGGAGAGGATGAGAAGAAGATCCACAGCTGCCCTCAGTGTAGGCAGAGCTTCACACCGAGGCCTGTCCTGCTGAAAAACACCATGTTAGCAGCTTTAGTGGAGGAGGAATGGACAAACGTCTCACTGACTGAAGTGGATGTTTTACTGTCAGCAGCAGAGCCCACCACCAGAGCTGGGTTCTTAAAATATTCACAGGAGATCACTCTGGATCCAAACACAGCAAACACACTGCTGGTATTATCTGAGGGGAGCAGAAAAGCAACACGCATGGAACAACAACAGTCTTATTCTAGTCACCCAGACAGATTCACTCATTGTTCTCAGGTCCTGAGTAGAGAGAGTCTAACTGGACGTTGTTACTGGGAGGTGGAGTGGAGAGGGGGAGACGTTTCTGTAGCAGTCGCATACAAGAATATCAGCAGAGCAGAGGATGGAAGTGGATTTGGACGCAATGACAAATCTTGGTCCTTAGAGTGTCAACAAAACAGTTATTTTTTCGTTACGACAATATCAAAACTCCCGTCTCAGGTCCTCAGTCCTCCAGAGTAGGAGTGTACCTGGATCACAGAGCAGGTATTCTGTCCTTCTACAGCATCTCTGAAACCATGACTCTCCTCCACAGAGTCCAGACCACATTCACTCAGCCGCTACATGCTGGAGTTTGGCCTTATCATGATGGAGCCACAGCTGAGTTTTGTAAACTGAAATAGCCTGAAGTCATTTGAGGAACTCTTCTACTTCTTAAACTCATTGTGTATCCATCATTGTTGCTGAGAGCTGATTGTTCATGTCTTCACTGCACAGAGATCAGCTGTCAATCAAACATTATGGGATGTGCTTTAACATCTTCTCATGAGTTGTTCTGTAGATGTTGGAGTTTCTTTAGGCGGCGCTCCTTCCTGTGTCTGTTTAGCCATGGAGGCTGTCACTGCTCAGGAGGATTTCTGTTAACCTCAACTCATATTTCTCTGCATGGAAATGTAAACTTTGCTCTAAATATTTGTTGAATATCGATATTGATGTATTTGTATGTTGTTGTTTCTCTTGTAAAGCATGAGAGAGAGAAAGCACCAGAGCTTCTTTCATTGTAGATATTTTATTCTAAATGTCTTTTATTTTTGACTAAGTCTCAATGTGTTGAATGCATCAATGAAAGTTTGAAGAAGGAAAGAAAACACATTCAAAGAAAAGCTAACAGGTTGAGTTTGTAATAAATGGTGTTTCTATGTTCAAGATGTGAGATGAGTGCCACATTTACATGTCTGTACAAAATAAAATGTTGGAGTTTTTCTTGTTAATAAAAGAGCTAAGAGGACACAAGTGAAAATCTCAGTCTTTGTTTGTAATCTTAAAATGAATGATCTCTCCTCTCCAGTGAAGCTGCACTAAGTTGAGTTGAATTTTTAATACATGTAGTTCTTGTTTTACTGCTACGTCCCCAATAAGCTCTAGGACAAAAAAGGAGACAGTAACACACGACAACAAATAACATTGAGAGAGTCGGGGGGGAAAGTGAACACAAGTGCATTTATTTACACCAAAGAATGGAGAGGACGAAACGTCTATGGAAGAGGGTTAGGAACATGTGGAGAAATGTGAGATCTGAACTAAAGTGATATTTTTTATGTTTCAAGATTTTAGTCAGAATATTGAGAAACAAGTCAGAATTCAGAATATTTTTAATAAATCTTTTTCTTAAGAACATTTTTTTTCTGAAAATCTCAGAATTCAGAATAATATATTTTTTATTCCTTTTTTTTTATGAAATTACAGAAATCTGAGATTAAAGTTAGGAAAAAAATCACTTTGGTCAGACCTCAACATGTTCTTTACTAGTGAAAGTCAGAATTCTGATTTAAAAAAAATATTCTTTTACAAAAGAAATTCAGATTTTCAATTTTTTTTAAAGAAAATCTCAGAAATCTGACTTTTTCTTAAAATATATTTTATTTATTTTCATGAAAACCTTCAGAATTAGTTTTCATAGATCTGAGATTTAAGTAAGAATTTTGATTTATTACTCAAAAGAAAAAATCAGTTTTGGTCAGGTCCAAAAGATAAATCCACATGTGGTCCTAATCCTCTTCTGTATTTCAGAAAAGCAGAAAAGCATTGTTACCAGGATGAGAGAGGATGCTAGATCTGCCTGAAACTGTCTCCTGTTCAGCATCTCCTGCTTTGGCATCTTTAGAGCTTTGCAGAAATGACATCCTCTGTGATATCTGGAGCAGAGAAATCAGTATTGGGACTGATCAAATATTTTTTCAGCCAGCGATACCTGTCACGGGGCTTGGTGTGTTTATTTGGTTGGGGCTCGATGTCCACATAATCACTGACTGGGCGGCCATTGGGTTCAGATAAGAGATAAGATAAGATACATGTAGTACTTTATTGATCTCAATTTGGGACATTGTTGTGTTGCAGCAGCATAAAAGACATGGCATTGAACAATAACGATTAAAAAAGACTAGAAATAAAAAGAAAGTAGAAAATATACATGTTGACTTTACACATTAACAATGACAAAAACAAAATATAAAGCAAGTTATTATATGAACATAAGTACATGAGGGATGGATTGTTGTTGGCTTTCTTTGTCCACTTGTCCACAGGCATCTTCTTCTGCCTCTTCTTCACTCATAGCAGTGTCACTGTCCTCTGATTCCATCTCAAAATCACTTTTTGGATGGAGGAGCAAATGTTTCTCGAGACATTAATCAGAGTAAGTCTGGCTCACCCCATTTGTCTCCTGCAAAGGATCCGTCTTCCTGCTGCAGCCCTTTGATGTACTCCACCACTTTGTCCACATCGAGAGCATCCACACTGTCGTACAAGCACAGGATCTGCAGAAAGGAGTAAAACAGTAAATAGACTGAAAGGATTTGGGCTGCAGGCAGGGCACTTGTACCTGTAGCCAACGCACACATTGAACCGTTTAGCTGGGAGGTAAATACTCATAACATTTGAATCAAAAGGATCCTTCAGAAGAACAAATGCTTTAAAAACACAGATACTGAGGCTGAGAGAGAAAGAAAGAGAAAGAGAAATAAAATCTATAAGAAACAAAATTATTGTATAGTTCTGTGTCCTCCAGGATCAAAATCCATTAAAACATACTTAAAATGTCTGCTTGCATCAACTTTGAATCAAAGCAAAGTATACTATCTTTTCCGTTTGTTGGCGACATTTCCAACTTCTCTCATCCACAGAAGTTGATGAGAAAACAAGAATAGGTTTAGCAATCTGTCACATTTCCTGTTGGCTGTCTGAGGAGTCACCTGCACGGCGCTGAGGGTGTACAGCAGGTGGGGGTCGTGTCCGATGCTGGCGCTGAGGCCTCCACACTCGTGCTGACAGGATTTGATGAAGTCTACGATCTCCGGCCGGTTCATCCGGGGCAGCTGCGCCATCAGGTCCATCACCGTCAGCCCCCAGTAGATGCCGCTCATCCGCAGGTACTCTGACAGTGTGTACTCCAGAGGCCTGTACTACGAAGCCAGATTTTCCTAACCTGGATATGTTTGAGTTAGCCGGTTGGCCCAATCCAAAACATACGCGCTCTCGCTAAGCTGTACTACGACGCTGGTTATCAAGTGGATCGCTCAAGCCAGCCGTGTCCTATCTAGTTAGGTGCGCGTTCACATGAAAGGGGTGGTATTTGGAGCATTCGACCAATCACAAACACAGACAAGCGTACTGACAGCGCAGCGTCATACTTCCTGAATGAAAAGTGAACTTTAATATTAGTCAAATATGAAGAAGTTAAACTTTAAACATCCATGACTTAAACACTTTATCCAGGATAAAAGCCACATAGCTGCACCTGCAAGGTGAATACAGCTGGTAAAAGAAAAAGTGTTTGAATGCGTACATTAACAGGTTTATGATATCACTGCCCCGTCCAAGACACGAGTGGATCTGACTTTAATTACATTTGACACAAGTGTTTCGTCAACTTAATGTGTTGCTTAAAATAATACTTCTGCATACAGTATGTGACACTGTGAGTGTTGCACGGCCAGATACGGCTCAAGAAGCTGACTCAAATAAGGAAATATATGATACATTATGATGTGATATGATATGAATGATAATGGGACACATCGACGTCTGCACTCACAGTGCCGCGGACTGTACTTAATGTTACTCTGATCCGGTTACTTATGTTGTGGCAGATATTTAAGTAAGCTTTCTTAACGCTAATGTTATAATAGTCAGATTGCTCTGAAGATGGGAGGGGATATTCTATTAATTTGCACGTTCACACAATCAGTTGATTTTGGCCGGCAGTCTTTCCTGCAACGGCAGTTTTTCTGTATTTCCTCTATCCTGTAATATGACTTGATCGCTTTAAACTCCGCACACGGAGCTCTGATTGGTCAGCAGGCGGTGCTTTCACTGAGTTAATCTCTTAGCCTGCAACCTAACCTCCTCGGGAGGAGGTTAGCCGCTCAGCATAAGTTACCATGGAGATCTAGCCCGCTAAAAAGAGAACCAGCGTCGTAGGACCGAAAAGCCTGAGTTTTCCCTGAAGTCAGCCGGCTAAGCGAAAATCCGGCTTCGTAGTACAGGCCTCTGGACAAACACAAACAAACAGGAAAGATAAACAGTGCAGCAGGAATGAGTCCAAAAACCCGGGAATGAGTCAGCATTATTGCACTTATGGGTCCCTCATCTCAAAATCTATGGGATCTTTTATGGGTTTTTGGTTAAATCCCTGGTCTGTGGTAAAGACAATCTTAGGAGATTTTAAGTGTTTTTTTTTTCCAGAATGAATGTTCCTAGGTTCCAAGACTAGCCTTAGCATTATTCTCTTTACTTAACAATGTTGGAAGAGGTTGGTAAGGCCATTCACAGATCAAGCAAGGAAATTGAAGTGAGAGTTTTGAATGCAGTTATTACAGTCAAAATATGTTCAGCCACTTTGGAAATATAAACGCCCAAAGGAAAAAAAATGGTGGGTCAAACCGATGCGGAGTAAAGTCATATTATGTAGATGAATGAGTGAATATGACAAGAAGAATTGTTGACATGCTGTGGTATATCTGCACATTTGATGGTGTCTGTTTCAAAGAGTAGATCAGTTTGCTTTTAGCTGAAGGTGGGTGATTTCAACTTATTGACCATGAAAAACATACATTGAACATTAACAATGGCCAAAAAAGCATTGCTTAAAACATGAATTCCTCTAAAAAGTGTCCTTCATGTGTCATATAAAGATAAAATACACTTGGGGAACATATTACCCTGGGAACTAAAAGATACACTCTGAAAAAAACATCAATTAATCCTACAAAATGTCCTTTTACTCACATAGTCATCCTTTTTGGAGCCGTAGGCCGCGATGTAGTCTGCATGTTTGTCCAGCAGCAGAGAGCTGGGGGCGTCAGGCTTAATGATGACATCTTTCACTTGGGTACCCTGACATTGAACACATCACCACAATACTTATCAGAATCAGAATCAAGTGTTTTACACGTTTACATAAACAAGGAATTAGCTTTGGTGTATGGTGGTGCAACATAAACAAAGAAAATATACAAATAATAACCTAAAAAGAAACTTAAGACAATGAATATATGACATACGACAGTGTATTATATATTTTAAACATGGCACAATTTCTAAATGACCTTGTTTCAATGATATACAACCACAACCTGCGTGTCAAGCCTGAAACTGACTAATATTATCTAGCGAAATTAGTGAAAATGAAGATAGTAAAGCAGTTGTTTTGGTATAATTTAGCTACATGCTAACTCTGATGCTAACCACTTTACTTAAGTTAGCTGTTTTCACAGGTAAGCGGTCAATGTAACGCTAAAGCTGAACATAACGGAGATAAGTGGACATGTTAATGCATTTCGGCTGTATTGTTATATAAAAATAAACTGAGTAACGATGACATTTACAACATGATAACCGGTTACCATTCTGGAGATGTTCCTGCATGATCAGGCTACTTCTTTTTTCTGTTTTCTTTTGGT
>NW_022987878.1:0-63140 GCF_902827165.1 Trematomus bernacchii
TTATTGGTTGTGATCATATTCTAAAGATGTTTGGATCATTGAAAAGTATACAGCTCCCTTTCATCTGAGTGTTGAGAGCTGCATCCATCAATTCATGTTGTGCTCAAAGTGCTCCAGATTGATTCATTTCACTTCAACATTTACAAATAATCTTAAAGAGGAGGTGAGGACCCCCCTAGAGGAGGTGAGGCCCGTCCACCCCCAAATAAAGCAGGTTAAAATAATTAAATTGCATACATGTTCTTTTAGTAAACACTGCAAACGGGTCCCACAGACCCAAACAGCACACAAAGGTTAAAGGTCAGCATATCATAATGTTAAAATGTGCTAAATATATACACTGCAAAAAACTAAAACAAAAAAAGGGGTAAAAGTAGCCCCCGACGTGTTTTATTTTTTGAAAGTAGCCCTCACCCTAAAAAAGGTTGGTGACCCCTGGTTTATATATATATATATATATATATATATGTTTTAACCTTCATAATACACAACGGGACGGGTAATAACCAGAAAAGCATGACACCTCTCCTTTTAAATATGTGGTAAAATACTGTGTTTGAAATGTATAATTGAAATGAGATGTTGGCTTTTTGTTTTGATATATATATGTGTGTGTGTGTGTTGTATTCCAGTCTCCCTTCAGATATGTTAAGTGGAATTTCATTCAACACAATGCTGCTCACCTCCTTCAGTTGGGAGAAAAGCTGGTTCAGGTTCAGCATTCTGGGGGGACAGGGCTGCTGAGCCTAAATATGGATCTGTTGGTCCTGGCACCAGGGGGAGGGACAACTTATTTAGTATGAATAGCTGCTAAAAATGTACCTGCATTTATTAAATCTCAGCTAAAAGAGCAGTGAAATGAAAAACCTCAGAATTTTCTGTGAAGATATTAACAGTACTTAAAGGTGGGGTATGTAATTTTGGAGAAACCAGCTCGAGTGCGCTAGAATTTTGAAAGTACACAACCGAAAAAAATCTGTCCCTTCCTTCAGACTTCCTAACAGAGCCCCTCCTCCAACACACACGAACGCGCACATGACCAATGAGGGCACGATATATGTTTGTGCACAGATGGAAGGCTGACAGGCAGGTAGGCCATCCAGTTATTTTACAGCGCCACGGCTTCCACAGATTACATTTTTTTTTTATGTATTTATTGTCAAAGCATTTAATATATTCATTTCTATCGGGATGTTAAGAGCATTCCATGGAATATAACAAGTGTTTCTGAAATAAATTACATACCCCACCTTTAATGTCAGCTTAGTAAATTATTATTTACAATGGACTACACTTGGCTAACAGTCTAATTTCCGCCACTCATGGACCACACCCACCTTTTCTTTTGAAAGACTGGTTGACATACTGTCGCCCTTTAGTCCCTCTCTCTTGTCTTTCTCTTCTTACTTTTTGGAAAGCCTGACTTTGTTAGTCGTTAAGACATGGTACACAACACACGTAAGTCCTAGCATCCCTCCTCACATGCTCTCACTCTCTGCTAGAAAGTAAGTGCCGGTGCAGCACCGCGGTTGGAGGCAGGACCAAACCATTACATGTAAATAGAAGGGGGTGTACAGAGACTTTGGATAATTAACTTTTGGAAGAAAATAAGTTAAATGAATCGTAAGTTTGTGAGTACATTATCAATATAACTTTCTATTGATGTTAATTATTGATGAATGATGAAAGGTTACTTAAAAAATGTTTTCTTAATGTTCTAAAACGGTTTGGGCCCCTGTCAGTCACGGGCTTTTAGAATCGTCCTAACTTTTCACCCCCGTACGGCGCCCCTGTGTGCACAGATGGAAGGCTGACAGGCAGGTAGGCCATCCAGTTATTTTAGCCGGGCCGGCTCAGATGATTGGTCGTGCTTTTTACAGTACTACGGCTTCCACAGATGAAATTTTGTATGGATTTTTTGTCAAAGCACTTAAGAGATTCATTGCTATCGGGATGTTAAGAGCATTCCATGGAATATAACAAAAAGTGTATCTCGAGCCGGTTTCTCAAACTTACCTACCCCACCTTTAACTTACGAGGCGATATACCTCACCTTTATGAGTGGCCCAGCCATTCGTATATTTTTCTGTATGTGGCCCTCTGTGAAAAAAGTTTGTACACCCCTGCTTTAAACTCTTTGGTAACACGCTAAAGTCTTTGGTAACACTTAAGACTATTTATTATAGCTGGGCAACGATTACACATTTGAATCATGATTAATCAAAGGATTTTCTGCGATGAATTGCATTGTTCTGCACACAATTCAATAATGAATTCATAATTAGTTTTTTGCGCACTTATTTTAAACAAATAAGGTTATTTTAACAGTAGTAGGCCTATTCCCTTTACAGAGTAGCATTCAAAATATTCCTTGAGGAAGTGGCAGATTTTTTCCGGCTGTGTATTTTCAAATTCTAGCGATCTCGAGCTGGTTTCTCAAACTTACCTACCCCACCTTTAAATGTATGTATTTCTTTTTTCATCTTGAGACAAGAAATACAAAATTACATTTTGGGTGTATTCAGATTGCAGTGTTTCCCCTAGGATGGAGTCATAGCAGCGGTGCTAAGGCACGTGGGCCCAGCATAATGGAGCGCGTAGAATTTTTTAGTGTGTGTACGTGCGAAGTGCGCCCCGCCAATTTGTTTCTATGTGTCTGCCAGCACAAGAAAGGCTCTTGATCGGTTTACATTTTAATAATCAAATAAGTATATGAACATAACCAATAACCTACCATAGCCAATAACAAATAAATGTAACTTATTTTATTTTTGTTGTTCATTCATATCTTATTTTACCTTAACATTTATTTATTTATGCATATTTTTGTATCTCTCAACTTTTAACGATATCTTTGGTTTACTGTCCTATAGTATACATTGGAATTATTTCAAACCTGTTGTTATTTATCCTAATAATTATAAAGGAGTGCCTTGGAAATATGTGTTTACATAATTTGTGGTCAAAACGTTTGAGACCCACTGAGATAACTTAGACTAAAGTGAACTATCTAAACACTCAGAGAGTCCTTTACCTCCCTGAGCCTCTCAGTCTGACAGGAGAGCTCTCCTCCACCAAAATCGGCCCTGCCTAGTACATACAGTGGCAATGTCTCAAGATTTTCCAAAAATACACCTTTATTGAACATACAGTAACACAAATACTACAAATCCACATAACAAACAATCAAAAATGAAAAAGGGTCGCCACTTATTATTATTTAAAAAAACATTTTTTAAAACAGCGGCGCCCATATTTCAGCAGCGGCGCTGCGCCGCCACTATTTGTATATAGGGGAAACACTGCATGTTCATTATTAACTTGATGTATAACTGTATAGTATCTTAATTATTTAACTAACTGACTAAAAATGGCAACCATATTTAAAAGTTAGCGTTGAGCCCTGCCTTTAGTCACTTTACAGATCTGGATTAATGATGTGAAATATGATCAACTCTTAAATCAGACTTTACTTACACCTGGAGTAAATTCACAAGCTACCCTGGAGTATACTACTTTTACTTAAGTATTTTCAATATCAAATAAAGTGTCAGTAGTATCAAAACATATATATATATATATATATATATATATATATATATATATATATATATATAATAACAATAGGTAGGCTCAGCAGCAGACACACCTTAGTGCAAAGTGAAGTGTCAGTATTAATAACAGTGGCATATATATATATATATATATATATAATCACAATAATACAAAATTAACTGTCCCAGGTGTAGGCAATTTGGGGTGAAGTGTCTTGCCCAGGGACACAACGACATGCTGACTGCAGTGGGGTTTGAACCTGTGCTCCCCTGATCCGAACACCAACGCACCAGACCACTGCACCACACGCCTCCCAACAAGTCATTGTACAGTTTATCAACAACAACAACAAGTTTTTCTTAATTTTTTTATTGAAGGCCTGTTGGATTTAAATCAGCTCGCTTAGCACTGCCAGAAGCCCAGCCTGAAAGGTATTTTGTTGCTCCACCTGGCGCGCCGACACCTCCACCTGGCGCCGCCTTGTCAGCATGGCGCAGCATCACCATGAGCAGCTGGTCGTCCGATTCCTGGGCCTTGTGTGAATGCAGCAGCCGTTCGTCGTGCATCTCCTTGGCACGCAGGTCCTCATTCTCCTTGCTGACCATGGCACGGTGGTCCATCGCCATGATGGTGTCAAGGAAGCTGTCATCCTGTGCCTGCTTTCCTAAGGTGAAATAAGCAAGATACAAGATCAGTTTAATTGCCTAGTAGGTTGTCAACAGAGACAACATTGTACATGGTGCAGGCAGGGACAGTGTACAAAATGCAGGTGTAAAGTAGAAGATAAGATAGGATCAAATAATATCAAATAATAAATAAATATCAAAGTGCCCTTATTTATTGTTTTGTGCTTAATGTATGCTTGAACTTTGTTTTATAGGGATTAGTGGACATCAGTTAGATGTGTAACCTTCTTTCAAGGCCAGAGTAGTTACAGTGTAAGTGGATTGACATCTAACATAACATGGCTGAGTACAATTATAACAATCAATAAAAAAAAGGAAAAATAAATAGAATTTCAATTACATTTCTACTTAAATGTGCAAAAATATTAGAACATCAGTCTTTGTGGCATGCAGGTAATCAACTGTTTAAGCTTTTCCATTAACATGTAGAATGAATGTTGCAAATTAGTTGAAATTATAGCAACTACAATGTATTGTTAGAGGTAGTGTGACGACCCCTGCCTTGTTGTCGCCTTTGGTGTGCATGGCCCTTTAATGTTTCTCCTCTGCTTGTGACGCCCTGATTGAGGACACCTGGCGGCTGGCGGAGGATTAAGAGGCAGGAGCCAGAGTCTCGCTCTCTCTCTCCCCGCAGAGGACCGGACCTCGGAGAGCAGCCACGTCGCCTATTCTTTTTTGCCTTGTCTTTTTTTGGTTGTCCCCGGCCACATTAAGTTTTGTTAAATAAATACCTTTTTCTACATATTCTTGTCCTTCCCACGCTTTTTGTTATGGCTAAGAGCCAGGCCATGACAGTAGCATTATGTCCAGCTAGCATGCTAATTGCTAACGTTATATTATCGTTTTATCCCGGAGGGGAAAACTAGTTTCTAATCCTGAGAGAAACACCTCGCCTGAAACACACGATTAGTGCCATGAGTTAGTGAAGCAAATTACAGAACATTGCACACTTATTCACAAGTCAAAACGTGTTCATAGCGGGGACGGCTGAGAATAGCTAGCTAGCTAGATGTTGTTAGCCAGCTTGGACCTATGATAGCAAGTTCTAGCATGGCTAGCTCGATCTACTGAGCAAATAAAAGTACATCTAAGACCAGTATTGTGCAGATTAAAACAGTGCAGTGCATGTATTTTATTTCACCTTCGTAGTCGTCCCGACATGACTTTGCCAGGTCTGCTAACTTTGCTGAGCCACGGAAACTGCATTCAGTAGAAGCTTCTGAATGCGGCGCTTCACGTCCTCCGAGTAAATCGCCAGAAGCGCCGACACATCCTCATCACTCCACCGCTCCGATGATTTATTTAGTGTTGCTATAATAACTGCTTTCACAAAAGTAATCTCTTCGGGTGCGCTGACCGAAGCGAGCAAATACAATCGCCGCTTACAAAAAATAATTCAGAGTCAAACGGGCGTGGTTTGCATTCCGCACAGCCAATCAGACGTATGAACTATTTTCTCCCACAACAGTCCCTGCTCTCTAGCAGGGACTGAAAAGCGGGTCAGATGAACTAATTTGAACTACTTTAGTTCCGGGGTTTTTTGGTGTGAACGCAAATATATCGTAGTTCTGATGAACTATTGTGGGAAAAGTACTCCGGTGTGAACGCGCATATAGTTACTGCCCCAGCTACTAAACTGTAATAGAAACGCAGCATAAAGTGAGCCAGTCCTAACAAGGCCTAACAAGGACTAACTATACCGTACTAAGCCGAGTGAGGCCCTGCTATGAAAATGCGCCATAAGTCAGGCCGGGAATTATGCACCCAGCCAGGCCACTACCAGTTTTTCTTTGTGCCATTTTGCTGGATTTATTTGTGAATATTTACAGCGTTGCTGCCCATAGTGATAGCCCTATAGTTTAAATCTACTACCCAATAATAAACATATGGACAGGGGTTACTATTTAAAAAAATGTGCAAATGTATTTGGGAACCTGTCCATGTGAACATATTTTGGGGGTGGGTCTCAAATCCTCTAGGTGGGTCTCGGTAAGATTTATTTTTCAATTTTGGAGTTAAATGCATCAATCTGGTGCATTTTGAGGGGAAAATAAAGAGACTAGATCTATGGAAACATCAATATGAAACAGAACTCTATACATTTAAATAATCATAAAATCACAAGAACATGGCCATAACCAATAACATACCATATCCAATATAAACATTTTTTTGAAAGTTGTTTATTTATTTATTTTTGGTTCATTTATAGTTTTGAGTGTGTCTGTGCTCCTGAATCAGCCTCACCCGTCTCCCTCCTCTCCCCCCTGCTCCTCTTTGAGGCAGCAGCAAAGACTAGTTTTAGCTCTCAACACGTTTTTAAAGTGTATCTTACCTTTTTTTCACCTATTTAACATTTTTTTCTTTTTATTCATGCATATTTTACTAATCACTCACCCCTCAAATGGAAATATGTGTTTACATAAATGGTGACCAAACCGTTTGAGACCCACAGAGATAACTTAGACTAAATTAACTATCTAAACACTCAGAGTCCTTAACCTGTTAACCTCTTAAGCACGATACCCTGAATATATATATATTGACCATATCTGACCCTTTTGGTCATTTGTTCTGGGAATGGCTTAAGAGGTTAAGCCCTGAGCCTGTTTTTCAGGTCTCAGGCTCGAAAATGACATTCCCAGAACAAATGACCATATCTTCCCTAAAAGGGTTAAATTAATAATCTTTTTTCTCAAAGTAATGATAAACCTGTGAGTTGGATGTAGACGAGTCAGAATCAATATAGATGTTTTTTATTTTAAAGAAAATTCAGATTTTACATAGTAAAAAAACTGTAAATTATAGTGTCCGTCCAAAGATTCTTTTTTACTTATAGTGAAAACTACCCTTGGATGATGGGTTAGTAGACTAAAAGCTTTAGGAATCCAAAGTACAACATATAATAAGTACCCTGTATCAAGATTGATGCAAAAGAAGTGACATTTGACATTTTTAGAGAGGTTTAGCCAAAAGAACTCCATCTCTGAGGTGATTTGGGTGGAAATGTTTTTTTTTCCATATCACTGGCCCCCCTTTGTCGATTTTGATGGTTGACACCTCTTTCTGACCGTTAGAGCCAATAGAATCGAAGGGGGAGTCCCCCACACACACTCATTGTAAAACAAAAAGTGGGGGCTTTGCGCATGTAATTTTGCATTAGAGTGAAGCTATCTCTCGCTCTGACATCTAGAAACGGAAAAGCAGTCTCAATGACCACTTTGGCGAGACTACAGAGCCAAGGTAAGCATGTTAGCATTTTTAGCTACCTAGCGCCACATGTTTTGATGTCTGTTTTTGTTTATAACGTCGCGATTTCGTATAATTCAGTGATAATGAGGGTACCCTTCGATTCTGTGTCACCTCACGATGTGAAACGATGCCATGGATGTGGAGAAAATATAAATAATAAGGTTTTGTGAGTGATTTTCGGGGCAGTAATCTGTTAGCATTTTTCGCTCGTTGCTAATTCAGAGGCTCAGTGTTAGCATTGTGGGTTTTCTTTTGAAAAAAAAAAAAAAAGATCAGTTAGATGAGGTTCTTCCCGTTACATGGATATAAAACATTCATAGTTTATTAAATGAAATGCCCTCAGACACTGTTTCCTCGGGCTTAACAGGTTAACCTCACCTGAGCTGTAGTTATCTCTCTCAGTCTGACAGCAGAGGACGCTCCCTCCACCTTATTGTTGAAACAGCTCCTTATATCTTTTAGAGCAGCTAGCTAACCAGATGCCAACAACAAAATACAAGTAACCGTGCTCTCTCTCTCTCTCTCTCTCTCTCCTCTCTTCCCTCCCTCTCTCGCTCTCTCATCTCCTTCCTCTTCACTCGTTCTCCCTCTCCCTCTCTCTCATCCTCTCTCATCTCTCTCTCTCTCTCTCTCATCTCTCTCTCTCTCTCTCTCATCTCTCTCTCCTCTCTCTCATCTCTCTCTCTCGCTCTCCTCGCGCCCGCCACACATACACACACCCTGATTTATGATCGGTTTGGAATAGGCCATGTCGGCAGGCCACATCATTTAGACAGACGTCACTCTGTGTGAGGCAAACCCACATTTGCACAGCGTTGCGTTCATAATACATAAAAAATATCGCCAGGCCAGCAGGCCACTCAACAGGCCAGGCCATCGGGAAACCTCCCGGTCGTCCCGATGGCCAGTCCGGGCCTGCTTCTGAGTACTTCTCCCACCTTACACGTAATTGGGGCAACAGAACTCCGAGTTAAGGAAGTTGAAAACTGTGCATTTCTCCGTATGAATATGATGCCTTTTGGCCAGCTGATGGACAGATTGCTCATGTTTCCGCGAAAATACTTATGGCAAACGATTGACCACATCTCTGTAGATTAGATTGTCACTTTCGAACACTATGTTCTCCACCGGCGGATCTCTGTGTGCACGGGGCTGCAGCGAGTCTGTGAGCGAGATGCCCCGCCCCCCCACACAGACGAGAGAGAGAGAGATCTCCGCACCGAACACGTTAGATGTCAAGGGAGATATATGCCTCATCACACTTTGTTGATTTTGGCATTATAGCTGAAAGACTTGTCGTGGGCTCGTCCACTTTCCTTTTAACTGCCGGTTGTGTTAATGTGTCAATTTGATTGATTTTACGAGCAAAGAATGTTTGTTTACAACTTCTTCCCAAGCTTCACGTGCCCCCCCTCCAATAGCGTTGCGCCCCCAGGTTGGGAACCACTGGTCTAGCTGAATCCCCTCTCGCAGCTGTGTGTCTGTGTATTCAGCATGATGTCTGCAGGAGGCACTTGGAGTAAAGTTGTTATAAATATTATACATCTAATGGCACTGTTCTAGCAGTTAAAGCTCCCATGTCATGCTTTTCCGGTTATTACCCGTCCCCTTGTGTGTTATGAAGGTTTTTATGCATGTAAACGGTGTGCAGAGTCAAAACCCTCAAAGTACACCCTGTAGCGAGTAAAACTCTAACACAGAAAATACCTCCCCAAAACGCCTCGTTGGAGATACGTCACTGCCCATTTGATTCTTCCGGGTACGGCCTGATGTTTTTTTTTTTTTTTTATGTCAATTTATTGAACATGTCAGAAACAAAACATACATCAATACTAATAATAATATATATTGCTTCTTCCTTTTCTTCCTTCTCACTCATAATAATAATAATTATACCAAAGTACAATAAAATAAATAATAATGATAATGCAAAAAAAAAAAAAAAAAAAAAAGAAATAAAAAGAAACAACAATAAATCTTAAATTAGTCTCTGTCGTGTTCAACAGGGGCAAGAAGAAGCTTAAAAAACTTTTCTGGTCCTACCCCTTCTAGCGTACATTTTCCTTGCAGTATAAATGAAGTAATTAGGTCATCAGCGACATGTTTGTCTTGATACTTTTTTACAAAAACAATCAGGAAGTAATTACTTTTACAATTACAGGAAATAACAAAAATAATTTTTACAGGTACTGTTCATAACCACTAATGGTTTGGCTCTTGAATAATACTTTCATTTTATATAAAGTTGTACAATCTTTCAGTGCATCACTACATTTATTCCACAGACTAACACCTTTTGATGAGATGCAATGAAGTTTGGCATTTGTACGTACGGGTGGTTTTTTGAAAATGCAAATGCATGTCATGCGGTACCCGGAACGAAATGGACCAATCCCGAAGAGCTATGGCCACACCCAGCGGCGCTGGCCGCACCCTCTGCCAGCCTAACATTTACTGTTGGAAGCTCTGGTTCAGTTCACAATCGATCCAGTCATGCCACTGCCAAGGACCTGTTTCCTGAAATGTAAGGAGAAATCTGAGCTGTTTGTCCTACCGACGGAAGAACCACGACGAAGTCAGTGGTTGAAATTTCTTTTTAACACTGTTCCTCCAGAGGTTCGAAGAACCGGCATTTCACAGACGAAAGCTTCCAAAACATTGCCCAGTTTGAGGCCGGATATGCACAGCTTGTTTGGACCGTTTGGAGCAGGGGAAGATTCTGGTACACAACCTGTAAGTTTGCATTGTTATTTGTGTATTTATCAAACAAGGTATCTACCACGACTGTTTAAATGTGTAAACATGTTTCGGACTGCTAAGCCAGTGCTAACTAAGTTGCTAGCGTTTCCATATATCAACTCCAATATTAGCAGATCGCCTTACATACATGTTCCTCATAGCTGGATAATGTCTGCATTCACACACGAAATAGTCATAGACCGTATACTCCTGGTGATTTACCGTACGGTCAGTCGCGAAACGTAATTACATTATAGCTGGCGTAGCGTGTATGCTACCAATCTAACCGACTGAGCTAGACCTTAGTTTGGTCGGAAAAACATTTTTGTTATGCTACGTTGCTAGCGTTTAAATATATCAACTACAATGTCAGCAGATGGCCTTACATGTTTGTCATGGCAGGAGAATGTCTGCAGTCACACACACGGAATACTCATACAGTATACTCCGGGTGATTTACCGTACATTGTGACAGTACATGTACATGTATAGCTAATGAGGCTAGCTGTATGCTAGCGCAAAACAATGTATTCATGCAAGTTACAATGTATGACCGAACGTAGCAGAATACCCGTATAATATTGCAATTATAAACACGTTATTGCTAGCCTAATATGAACCACTAGCTTTTGTTCATAGTAGTTTTATTACACTACATTATAGTTGCGGTTCCTCCAAGCTAACGTTCATATCGTGTTAGCTACCAAGGTAAATAAAGCTAGGTTAGCATACTAGCAGGCAAGCTGTTCATTATATAGATCCACACTCCTACCACAACTACTACTAACGAATCTAAAACAACTAAGTTTCTCTAATATTTTGTGATTTGCATTTTATTTCGTCCAGGTAGATCCTGCCGGACAATACATGACGACCACACTGAGGCATCGTCTCAAAAAGCCCCGGCTGCTATAGGCAAGATGCCGACAACGGGGAGTAATTGACGATATACCTTGTATATGTGTATATATGTATATTTACGTTCATTTTGTACATTTCTAAAAATAAAGTTTAATGGAAATACTTAGTAGGCCTATCCTTTCTTCCCTGAATTATTTGCACCTATAACATATCATTCATATATAGCAAACCATGATTTGATTTCTCATCAAACAGTAGTAGTTTATAACGGGTAAAAATAACTTACTCTTTGTTATGACCGGCTCGTAGGCCACAACGGAAAGACAAGGAGACATACACGAGTTTACAAAACCACGGCACATTTATTGTGGTAAATGCAGAGATAGGTGGTCAGGGAAGAGGATTGCTGTGATGCTTGGAGGGAGAGAGAGGCTGCTGTGTGACTCCAGGCAGCTGGCTAGCACCTCGGCTCCGGCCAGGTGTCCGTGATCGCGCTGATTAGCCTCTTCAGCTCCACCCCATCGTAAGACAAAGGCCCTGGGGCCGTCACACTCTTCTATAACAACAGTTAAAAATATATATATGTATATAAAATATACGGCTGTACCGACGCCATGATAAGACTGATGTTCGGCTGAGAGCAGCCGTTTAGACATGGGCGCAGCCTCTCTGGTGGTTGACTAATCAGAACAGAGTGGCCGAGCTGACCAATCGGAGCACACTAGGCTCACAGGGAGGGGGGGGCAAGAGCTCCAACGAGTCGTTTAGTGGAGAGAGTGAATACTGCTGAATACACATGCTTGACAGAGATGCTGTATGCGAAACCAATGTGAGTTTGGAAAATTGCACAGTATAAATCTATTTTAGTATACCTCAACAATGTAATTATGATCAGTGGAAATGGCCATGACATGGGCCCTTTAACACTTAAGAAAGAACATGTCAAGCTATGTGCTGTATCAGAAACAATGCGCTGCATGTTTTTGGAGTAATATGGTCTGTGTTTACATTAGCAAGCATGCTAACACTCAGAGCTAACGCTGTAGGCTACTGGAGAGAATATGTGTAACGTAATGTCCTTGCGGTAAACCCTGCGAGAGAGAAAGGTTTGAGCTCCTACTGTTTCAGAAATAATGCTTGAAGTGGTTTGGAACATAATATGGCATTTAATCACGGCTGAGTTTCTCCCGGTAGAAAACTTTCTTAGCAGGGGAGAGCTACATGACGCTACAAAGGGGCGTGGCTAGCAGCAGCTGTTCCATTTAAAGCTACGGTCACAGAATCAGCCTTTTTGCAAAAGGGCTGGAATAGAGGGGTATGAGGCATGGCTACAATAGGCACGTTTACACCGCAGGACTTTTCCCCGTACTTTTCCCGTTTAGTTCCGTTGGCACCCCTTATGTCGCGTTCACACCAAAAAGAGTACTGAGTGCCGGGAACTTTTTCCCCCATTTTTAGCGCCTGCTGAGAGGTGGTACTATCCTGGGGAGAAAAAAGTACCAATTTCTGATTGGCTGGGCGAATTGCAAACCACGCCCCATGAAACTCTGAACACTTTTTTGAAGCGGCCATTAGCATTATTAGCATTAGCCAACGGAGAGAGAATAACTTATGGCAACACAAAAAAAAAAAAAGGAGTGGTGGAGTGATGAAGAGGTGTCGGCGTTCTGACGATTTACTCGGAAGGCTTCAGTAGAAGCTGCTAGGAGTCCCAGCAGCTTCTACTGAAGACTGCCCCCAACTCCGGGGACTTCCGGCCGGGGACTTCGGGTGGCAGTATACGCCGTGAAGTTGTTTGCGGCCTGCCAGTAAACCCAAAGCAGAAGAAGAAGAAGAAGTGACGTCAGCGGCTCATTTGCGTAATCTTCCCTCAGGGTAAAGTACTCCGGTGTGAACGCGATTGGTACTTAATGCCCTGGGGTTATAAATGCCGGAGCACTAAGTGCCGGCACTAAGTACGGCAAAGTACTTGGTGTGAACGCGGCTAATGGGTGATCTGTTTGGTATTTTAAGCAAAAAACTTCAGTCATGTTTTGTATAGGTATGGCCCTACAATATATGTAGTTTAGTATTACCATTCTATAGGCGTAGTGTAGCTGTGAACGATCCCAAATACAATTCATTAGCCGCGTTCACACCGGAGTACTTTTCACCGTACTTTTCGCGTTTAGTTCCGTTAGTACCCCTTATGTCGCGTTCACACCAAAAAGATCACTTCATCTCTGGAACTTTTACCCCCATTTTTAGTGCCTGCTGAGAGATGGTACTTTCCTGGGGGGAAAAAGTGCCCCAGTTCTGATTGGCTGGGTGAATTGCAAACCGCGCCCCGTATAAAATCACTTCATACTGTTTAATTTCTTACGGTTATTGAATACAATTATATAAAAATAATCTCTGCATTGTTTAGTTAGTTCTATGTGGTGCAGTTTGAGAATGTACAATTGGCCCAGTCTCCTCTGATGTTACACTGCAACCTGCCTGTGAGACAGAGTCCAACCACACATGTCCAACACACAGGCCTAATAATAATAATACATTATATTTATAGCCTATAGGCCTAGCGCTTTTCTACAACTCAAAGACGCTTGCATGCTTACACATGTCCTGCAATACACATGCTGCAGCTGCCCAGCTGCTCACTGTTTGTAAAAGTAAATACAATTTATTGAAAATAGTATTTATTTAATAAATACTATTTTCATTTCAATAATGTATTTTCTATACCCTGCTTCATAAACAATACTGACATCCCTGTGCTCCTCCGAGTCTGGGGGTCGGGGGATGTGAGGACAGCGCGAGGACACAGACAGGGAGGCTGCTTTACTTCATAAAGGAAATGGCGTCAATATTAACAACGTAGGAGCTAAAACGCGTAATAACCTTCATTACGTGTTAAAGAAAGAACATAAGAAAGTTTGACAAAGATTAGGCTGTTAAACGGGCAGCGGGTCCGCTGTGTGTAGAAAGAGAGAGAGAGAGACGCTGAACTGCACCGTGCAGCGATCAGATGATCCGGAGCAGAGAGAGAGAGCTGCGGTCCGCGGGGCTCGGCCTCCTGTCCTCACAACTCTTATTAATCCCGGTACCGGACAATTGTTATTTGTTCCTACTCGGAACCGAGTTTTGCTTCCCAACCCTGCCACTGTGCTACACGTCCCGCACTGCCCCGCCCCCGTCTAACAGTACAGAAAGCGGCGAGATGCATTTCCTTAGGAATCGACAAGCAGAACCGAAACTAACATTTCTAAACGAACAATGGCGGACACGGACAATTTGCGAATGAGTTCTGCATTTTGTAAACTGAGTTTATCAATAATTTGTCAATAAATGAGGGCTAAAAACGTCACTTGTCCGCTGGACAAGTCAATTGAAAGATCTACTTGTCCGACATTGTAAATAACAGGTCCCGGGCGGTGGGACGTGTACTTTTTCGCACACTGGTTACTCGACCTGGGAATCGTGCACAGCGCCACTGCATGCCGGCTAAAAATAAAGAAACTCAGGCAGGACTACAAAAAAATTAAAGACTATAACAACAACAGTGGTAACGACCGGAAGACCAGTAAATGGTACGAGCGCTAGGATGCTCTGCTAGGCCACAGACCTTCATTCTCCCGCACAGCATCGACCTTCGATTCGGGCACGATGGTGTGGGAGGCCGCTCAAACTGCGAATTCAGTGGCCAACGACGACGACCACGACGAAGGTAAAATCAACTACATGCACTAGTGTTTTAATCTGCACAATAATGGTCTCAGATGTACTTTTATTTGCTCAGTAGATCGAGCTAGCCATGCTAGGCTGAACTGGCTAACACCGGCCCCGAGCTGGCTAATAACATCTAGCTAGCTAGATATTCTCGGCCGCTATGAAAACGTTTTGACTTGTGAATAACTGTGCAGTGTTTCTGTAATTTGCGTCACTAACTCATGGCACTAATCGTGTGTTTCAGGCGAGGCTGGACAACTCTCAGGATTGGAAACAAGCAAGCTTTCCCCTCCAGATCACAGCGCTTGCTCGTCCCCCTTTCCAGCAACCAAACGCAAAGGTACACACACTGTAACTTGGTCTTGAAAGAACGTTACGCATCGAACTGATGTTCACAATCACGTTTATTTCCTTCTTGGTACAATTATGAAACAGCGCGAAAACGTATTCGCCTAGACCGGCGTTTACAAATGTTCACAAACATTGTAAACATCCGGGCTAGAGGTCACATGACTTCCGGTAAGAAAACTTGCCTCAACAACATTAAACAAAGTTCAAGCATACATGAAGCACTCTTCAAAAATACAAAACAATAAATAAGGGCACTTTGAGCGGCAGCTACACACACACACACACTCAGTGTGTGTGTGTGTATATATATATATATTAGGGCTGTCAGTCGATTAAAATATTTAATCGCGATTAATCGCATGATTGTCCATAGTTAATCGCGATTAATCGCAAATTAATCGCACATTTTTTATCTGTTCTAAATGTACCTTAGAGGGATATTTTTCAAGTTTTTAATACTCTTATCAACATATGAGTGGACAAATATGCTTTATATGCTTGTTTATCATTTGAACAATGACAAATATTCTCATGTATATTAAACACAACAACCTGAACATTACAAATATTCGCTCAATTCAACCTGGAACCTCTCTCATACAATAATACAATACTGTGTGTGTGTGTGTGTGTGTGTGTGTGTGTGTGTGTGTGTGTGTGTGTGTGTGTGTGGTGTGTGTGTGTGTGTGTGTGTGTGTGTGTGTGTGTGTGTGTGTGTGTGTGTGTGTGTGTGTGTGTGTGTGTGTGTGTGTGTGTGTGTGTGTGTGTACACACTGTGATGGATCGTTGGAGCTATGTGCAGCTCAAGGCATATATGCTCGAACGGGAGCTGCCTGGACGCTGCAATCATGTTGCGCGCACTCTCCGTGCTGAGTGTGCTGACTTTTCGTACAATGTCCCACTGTCTGGCTACCTGCATAAAGTCAAGTGCTCAGCGCAGTTGTCGGTGAAATGTCGCTCTTCTGTTTTCATTGAAACAGCTCCTTATATCCGTTAGCGCAACTAGCTAGCACCAGATGCTAACAACAACAACAACACGTAAGGTGTGCCTCGCTCGCGAGTCGCGCCACACATACACACACCCTCCCGGTCCTCCCGATGGCCAGTCCGGGCCTGCCGGTGAGCGTGGAAGTGTGGTCTGCCACAAGCGGGCGGCAGGAGCGGGGCTGTCAGCATCAGCTTGTAGATGGTATTTTAAACTCGATGCGCTCTGAAACTACGGGGCGGCTGAGGACAAAAAATACACATGCGTTAATCGCGTTAAAATAATTAGTGGCGTTAATTTTTTTTGCGTTAACGTGTTATTAACGCGTTTATGCTATTTGATCCTATATTATCTTCTACTATACACCTGCATTGTGTACACTGTCTTGTCCCGGCCTGCACCCTGTCCAATGTTGACTAGCAAACACATTCCTAGTATGTTGTAAAACTACATGGCGACTAAACAGTTCTTGTATCTTGCTTATTTTCCCTCTTAGGAAAGCGGGCACGGGATGTGAATTTCTTTGACACCGTCGAGGCGTTGGAGGACCGGCGTGCCGTGGTGAAAGAGTCGATGCACGGGGATCAGATGGTGCTGTTAAGCAATGCCCAGGAAACGGAGGACAAGATGCTCACGATGATGGAGCGCCAGGCTGAAGTGTTGAAGCGGGCGCAGCGCCAGGATCGCCAGGATGAGCGACAAACCACTTTTCAGAATGGGTTTCTGGAAGTGCTTTCCCAGCTAGTGAAAGCCAACAGGTCTTCCTCCCTATAGTTGCCACTGTTAACAATGTCTGCTGCTGAGCCTATCCCTACACCTGGGACAGTTCATTTTGTATTGTTGTTATTAATACTGACACACAACTTTGCACTAAGGTGTGTATGCTGCTGAGCCTATCCCTACACCTGGGACAGTTTATTTTATATTGTTATTACTGTTATTATATAGTCTTGATACAACTGACACTTTATTTTATATTGATAATGTTAACTTACATGTACAACTTCTATTTTATTTACATAAAAAATGTGAACTTCTATTTACTACTGTTATGTCTTGAGTGTGCAATAAAGAGAACCTACATGGCGATTAAACAGATCCTGTGTCTTGCTTATTTCTCCTGACACTTTATCTTTAGTGACCTGTGTAGCATCCTATACATCACATGTAAGTGATTATTCTGATACCATCATGTTTCATCGGTTATAAACTGGCGAAGCTTTATTTGTCATTTATTTATCATCAATGTTGCAACCTTGTGGGGGAATGGCAGGGGCACATACACAAATATGATAATTTATATAATTTTAAATATTATTTGACCTAAAACTAAATGTTTTTATGATTGTCCTCTGAGGAGGACATGGGGATTTGCAAACTTTTAATTCCCCCCCATTTTACACAACACAAAATGGAGTCCACTATGGGCCAAAACTAACATGTAGGTTTCCATAGTGTTTATGGCAGACGGATGCAGTGGGTCTCAGGAAGATATATATATATATAATAAAGGTGGGTTTGCTGCTGAGCCTATTTACTGTGCATACAACACACCTGGCACAGTTTATTGTTATTATATTGCCACACTGTACACTATTGTAATGTTGCCTGTCTTGACTGGTAAATAAAAGAGAACCAAAAGCACTGTACAAAAGATCAGCTTTATTGTCAAAATGTTTACAATGTACAATTTACACGCTGTTCAGATGCCTCATAAGGGCTGTGCGCGTGTCTTGCCCCCCAGCCTCGGCAATGGCTAGCGCTGGCCCATCAAGCTGGGTCGTCGGTAAGGCAGTCCATTCGTCCCTGTACTCATCATCATTACTCTCACAAAGGTTATGTAATATGCAACATGCTGCCATCTGGATTTTGATCTTGTCCATCTTGCAGTCGTTTCTTTTCATCAAGCACCGCCACCTGCCCTTCAGTCTGCCAAAAGCGTTCTCCACCACCACTCGTGCTCGGCTTGTTTTGTTATTGTACGCAAGTTGCTCGGGTGTGAGCCTTCCTTGGAAAGGTTTCATCAGCCATCTTTGCAGGGTGTAGGCTGTCTGAGGTCGGAAGGTAAACAACAGACGCCTAATGTACAGCGAGTGGGTGGGCGTCGCAGTATACGCGGAAAGTTTTTCTTCTTCTTCTTCTCTTGTTTTTGTAGCGGATTGCCAACAACTTTAAGGTGCATACCGCCACCTACTGTACTCGCCGTGAAGTGGTTTGTGGCCTGCCAGTAAACCCAAAGCAGAAGAAGAAGTGACGTCAGCGGCTCATTTGCGTAATCTTCCCTCAGGGAAAAGTACTCCGGTGGGAACGCAATTGGTACTTAGTGCCCTGGGGTAAAAAGTGCCGGGGCACTGAGTGCCGGCACTAAGTACTGCAAAGTACTTGGTGTGAACGCGCCTATTGTTTACATTGCAGCTAGTGCTAAACCAGAATAAATAACCCCTTTTCATTTTTAACTGGAAGTGGAATGGGGCTGGGCTACGTAAGGTGAATTGAGCCAACAAAAATACACAATAGGTGGGACTAAGAAAGATAATATTAAAGTATCAAAACAAAGGCATTATTAGGGCTGAAAATGTCTCCCGTTTTAATGGTGATTAGATTTTTAAATGCTAACACTTAACATTTTTTTCTGACTGTGTGTTTCCTGTTTCCTGTAGATGTCCAGCAGCTGGTGGTGGTTAAAGAAGAGGTTCTCCCGGACCAGCAGGAGTGGAGCACCAGTCTGGACCAGGAGGACCCAGAGCCCCCCCCACACATTAAGCAGGAACAGGAGGAACTCTGGATCAATCAGGAGGGAGAGCAGCTTCAGGAGCTGGAGGAGGCTGATATCACCAAGTCCACTTTCACTCCTGACCCTGTGAAGAGTGAAGATGATAAAGAGAAACATCAGTCCTCACAGCCTCATCAAAGACAAACTGAACACATGGAAACAGAAGCTGATGGAGATGACTGTCGAGGACCAGAACCAGCCAGGAACTCAGATCCAGAGAGCAGTTTACAACCAAATATTGAGGACGACACTGGAGACTCTTTTGAACCTGACACTGGAGACTCTTCTGAACCTGACACTGAAGACAGTGCTGATTGGAAGGAGACCAGAGAACCTGCATCAGGCTCAAACTCACTGAAAAATAGACATGAATCTGTCAGTGATCCACGACGTAGTGCTGAAAAGAAACCATTCAGCTGCTCAGTCTGTAAGAAAGCTTTTTCACATAGTGGACATTTAAAGAGACACATGAGAATCCACACAGGAGAGAAACCACACAGCTGCTCAGTCTGTAAGAAAGCTTTTTCAGAGAGTGGAAATTTAAAAAGACACATGAGAGTCCACACAGGAGAGAAAGCCTTAAGCTGCTCAGTTTGTAACAAATATTTTGCATTGAGTGAAAATTTAAAATAAACACATGGGAATCCACACAGGAGAGAAATCACACAGCTGCTCAATCTGTAAGAAAGCTTTTTCCCACGGTGGAAATTTAAATAAACACATGAGAGTCCACACAGGAGAGAAACCCTTTAGCTGCTCTGTTTGTAAGAAAGCTTTTTCACAGAAAGGAAGTTTAAAGACACACATGAGAGTCCACACAGGAGAGGAATATACAGCTGAAATGTTTGTGACAAAAGATTTCAGGGTTCCCAGGGTCTTAACAATTCTTAAAAAGTCTTAAAATTGATAATCTGAATTTAAGGCCCTAAAAAGGTCTTAAATATGACCAAAAAAATAAGAAAGGTCTTAAATATGAGTTAGAAGGTCTTAAAAACGATCGGATTTGAAAGGTACTTTTGTGTGGCGATCACGTCTAAATGTGTTTTGGGGGAAATGTCCGGGCTGCAAAGTAAACAGTACGGTAATAGCCTTTCAGTTCCCCCCAACAATTTGTATTGAAATAAATCAACATGGAACCAGTAATCACTAACTTTGTTTCCCCGGGCCCCTTATTGGAGAACACCCAGCTAGAAACCTAGCAACCAAGCTTCAGCTAGCGGCAGTCAGAAACTCATGTATCTTCAAATCTACTTACAAATAAATATGGGGAAGTGTAAGTTCAACCGTATTTGGTTGGAAAACATCAAATGTAGTGCTTGGTTGAAACCAGTGGAGGGGAACGTGTTTGAAGCCCACTGCACCTTTTGCAAAATAAATTAGCGTTTGTTTTGCTAATGTAGCATTAGCTAGTGCAGCAGCTCCCGCAACAACACCGGGGGACCTCCGGGCGACGTTTGGGTTTACTTCAACCCTAAAAGCGGAGGTGCAGTAGACGCTAAATACCGTAGTTAAACACCAATCATACAACAGCAACGATGAAAGATTGTAGCCAAGGCAGCAGAGCTCTGAATATAGCTCTTGTCACACACACACACACACACACACACACACACATACACACACACACACACACACACACACACACACACACAGAGCAATTCTCCTTCATACTTTCTTGCCGTGAAATAGGTCTTAAATTCTATTCAAAGTGGTCTTAAAAAGGTCACACTTCTATGACGTCACAGAAGTGGCGCTACGGCTATTGGGCCAACTCTCCACCTATCAGGGGAATGTGGGGTTGGGCCACGGCCGGCCATTGCCGCTCGAAAGCGCTGGAGACGCTGTAGTACATATGCCAGGCCTGTAAGTGGCGCTGTAGTTTGCCGCAAAAGCAGCGAAGAAGACTTCCCGCGCATGGTTACCATGGTTACCCTTCTGTTTATTCTTCTGTGGCTTTTTTTTCTCCCTCCCCGAGGCAAGCGTTTGCTCCTGCTGCTTTAATTCAATGCAATCCCTCCCCGTCGAGGCAAGCACTGTAATTCTCTCCGGTTAGTCCACCAGCAGATGGCAAACACCCACCTCTCCGCCTCTTCTAAGGAACGAGGGGACCGTGCGGCAGAGTTTCAGTTTCAGTTTCTTTCGCCGGTCAAGATGTCCGTTAAAGTTTAAATCTTCCGGACAAAATTAGAAAAGTGCCGGTCAAAGGTCTTCGTTGTTATTTATTGAGCTTTAAAACAAATGAATAACGACTCTATATAATAAAACACGGAGGACGGAGATCTCTTTTTCTCCCCCTCTTGACTTTATCAGAGCCCGGCTCCCCTCTCCTGCGTGGTCAGCTGCAGCTCACAGAATCAACACAGAGCTGGAGAACAGCACATGAGGCATGGCTAAAATGCATGATCTGTTTGGTATTTTGAAAACAGAAACGTATAAATATACCTTTATATAGGTATGGCCCTACAATATATCATTTAAATATAGCATGATAGGTTTCCTTTAATGAAATTCAAACTGAGGATAACAGAGAGCCAGAGCCTCCAATCAGCAGCTCAGCTGAACACACAGAAGCTGATGGAGAGGACAATGAATACGTCTTATGACAGTTCACAAATGAGAAAAATCTGCCTGACTGGATCAACATTGTTGCACAACATTCATATAAGACTTAAACAAACTCTATCTTTATCAACATAAGTGGACAATATGTTTATATAATGTTTTTGTCATACTGATTTTCTGATTTATACGTTAACCACTGACTGTTGATGAACCATTTCATTGTGGATTGAGGGCTCCAAGTTTCCATATACAGATATAAGATGATTTGATGTATTGTTCTTTATTTGTAAATGTTATGTATCATTGCTATCCTGTTAATGAGCGCTCTTTTACATAAATATACCTGTTATCTGATTGTTTTTGCTTCTGTAACTGTAAGGGAACACATTTGCCTATTTTGTATCCTGATGACCTAATGCCGTTACATGTGATACGTTAGAATAGAATATCTTTGATGGGAGGTAGTGTGTTTATGTGTGCATGTTCAAAGTTATAGTGGATGTTGTGGTTGGACAGGGATGGGAGTGATGGAGGCCACAGCTCTGGGAAAGAAGCTGTTCTTCAGTCTGTTGTTGCGTGATTTTATTGACCTGAACCGTCTGCCGGACTCGGTTCGAACAGTGAGTGGCCGGGGTGTGTGATGTCTCTGATGATACTGCTGGCTTTCTTCTGCAGTCGACTTTTGTAGATGTTGCCAAGGTTGGGCAGCTCAGTCCCAACGATGCGCTGAGCAGCCTTCACCACCCGTTGCAGGTCCTTCCACTCTGCAGCTGCTGTACCACACAGTTATGCAGCTGGTCAGGGTGCTTTCAATAGTCGACCGATAGAAGTTTACCAGCAGTTTTTGTGGAAGCCTGGCCTGTCTCAGTTTCCTCAGGAAAAACAGTCTCTGCTGTGCCTTTTTCACCAGGTTTGAGGTCCAAGTTAAATGATTGGAGATGTTGACTCCAAGGAACCGTAGGTCCTCCACGCTCTCCACTGCTTCTCTGTGGAGGGGAGATGGACTTCCTTTTTTGTCCTCCTGAAATCAACAATGAGCTCCTTAGTTTTGGTTTTAGTTACTCCCTAAGCCTGATTTCACCCACCTGCAACCGATTGGCTAATAATCACAAATGTTCATTTCTTTGACCCCTTGACTCGACAACTTTCTTGTTTAATAATCGTTACATCTCCTCAGGACCAAGTTCCCGTGTCCTGCCTTTCACCTGCTGATCACCCACTGCTCATTTAAGGTGGACTGACCTTTACAATGGACCAGCTAGTCTTAGTGTCTTAATGCTAACATTTTGTAAAGTGATGCTAGACCAAAAACGTGCTGTTGGGTTGTGTGCTCTCTGCAGGACGGTGTCTGTAGTCAAAGATTGTTTATGAAATGAGAGTTTAACTCTTTTTGTTGTCCAAATAGAGCGATACGTCTTCTTTCCAGCAGATGACATACATGGTAAATTATCCAGTTCAACTGTCATCCACATATTAATGATTCAAAACAGCAATGTGTAAGAAATGGCTAGTAATTGACTATTTCAACAGAATGTGAAGAGGTTACAGTCTTGAGGCCATGTCCAATATGTTCATGTTTTTTTTTGTATTAAATCTACTGAAATGATTATTCAATGACTGAATTATTCTTAATTACTGTCATTACATCATGGGTTTGCATTGTAAAGTATGAGCATCAAATCAAATCAAATCAAGTTTTATTTATATAGCACATTTTTAAACGATTTTTGGTCGAGCCAAAGTGCTGTACATATAATAAAAATACCCTACAGTAAAGACACTTTTCAGCAAATACAAAAGCACAGTTTGTTCCGAATATCAGTATGAGAAAAACGACACTCTCTGTCCTTAGACCCTCACATCGTACAAGGAAAAACTTCCAGAGAAAAAACCCACATTTCAAAGGGAAAAATGGGAGAAACCTCTGGGAGAGCAACAGAGGAGGGATCCCTCTCCCAGGACGGACAGACGTGCAATAGATGCCGTGTGTAAGAGATAATACATTTTACAGCATAGGTAGACAGAATGTTTGGAAATGCATGTGTCTATAATAGCAAGATGAATCCACGAAGATGTCAACAACAATCTTGAGGGAGCCATCAGGGAAGCAGCATGACGAGAGCCAGGCAGGACCGCAGAGACAGGCCCAGCCACGACCCGAAGTCCACGACTTAATCCAGAACTCAGGATAGAGGATCCAGGGCACAGTACCACAGCAAGAGGATCAGCCTCGACTCCGGATCCCGGCGTAGATATAGACACAAAAAGAAAAAATGTGGCTGGGTTAATCGGAACATGAGAGTACACAGACACAGACAGACAGAAGGAAGAACAAGCACTCCCTTAGGATAGGTTAAGGGAAAAGGGTAGCAAGTAAGAGAGTAATAAACAGAGGTGGAGAGGCACACGCAGGGAACAAAGGCCCCACTGGAGCCTTAGTTGGAATTTAGCAGAGGTAGGGAGGAAGCTGTGAAAACAATCATAACACTCCCCTGCCGAGATGAGCTTCTCTGCAAACCTGTTACCCTATTATTTTTCAATATAAGATCCACATCTGGGCCGACCTCACATGGAGGGGCAAAGTGTTCCAGAGCCTGGGGCCCGCTGCTGCGAATGCTCGGGGCCCTCGGGTTTTAAGCCTGGTCTTAGGCACTATCAACAGCAGCTGGTCAGCAGACCTTAAAGCTCTGGCTGGGGTGTAGCGATGGAGGAGTTCAGCTATATAGCCAGCCCATTTAGGGCTTTGAAAACAAATAGGAGTTTAAAATCTATTCTGAACCGAATTGGAAGCCAGTGCAATGAGGCCAGAATTGGGGTGATGTGGTCACGCTTTTTGTGGCCAGTGAGAAGACGTGCAGCTGCGTTCTGCACTAGCTGCAGGCGTCTAATTGAGGCCTGGTCCATACCCACATACAGAGCGTTGCAGTAATCCAGTCGCGAGGTAACAAAGGCGTTAATAACCCTTTCTAGGTCTTTAAAAGATAAATACGACTTGGTTTTAGCCAATAGTCTTATTTAAAAAAAGCAAGATTTGACTACGGTGCTGACCTGCTTATCAAATTTAAAAGTGCTAGTGAAGGTCACTCCAGGGTTCATGACAGAGGGGAGGATGTTTTTATTGAGGGAGCCCAGGATATCAACCGGAGAGGCTGGAGGTTGGGGTCCAAAAAAGATGACCTCGGTCTTGCTCTCGTTGAGGTTGAGGAAGTTTTGGTTTTTGGTGGCCAGGATTTAATCTCTGTGATGATGAAATAATTATTCAATGACTAAATTATTCTTAATTACTGTCATTACATCATGGGTTTGCATTGCAATATTAGAACACATAAAACCCAACTTTATTTCTTCTAAGTTGCGGGTGTTCATTGTTTAGAAGTCCGCTGTGTTTCATCCAAGCTTCCACTTCGTGCTCCGATAATGCTGAAAGTATCTGTTGTATGCTTTACCTGCTCCAGTAACAAAAGTGTAAGTCACTGGACAGAGACAAGAGATAGTGGATGGATCCAGAGGAGAACCAGAAGATAGTCCGTATAGAGCCTTCAGGTTCTGAAAATGATCAGCGATAGAGCTGGAAAGAAACTCCAAAAACCTGAATAGAGCTAGAAGATAGCCAGTACAAAGCCAAGAAAGACCCAGTAGAAAGACAGGAAGGAGCCACAAGAGTTTGTATTTTTTATTTTGTATCTTTTAATATTCAAGCTCTTCTATTAAGATATTAAAACTTCCTATCTCAACATGCTGCCAATTATTGAGATTGTTTTACAGCTTTTATCTTAAAATATTTAGACTTGTTTCTTTACATATAGATTACATAGGATGAACATCACGATCCACTCTGCTGGATTCTGCCCAAATCGGCTCAAAATGCATGCAAACATCTGGCTTTATTCATACTCCTGCAGTTGTATTGTTCTGGATTCATAGTGAGGTTTATTAGGTGTTCTGCACTGTTATTGTTATGTATTTAACATAAAGTCAAATACCCATAAAAACAGTCAGAAAAGAGAAAGAGACTCACTTTTGTTATTTCGCCTTTTATACCACACTGCAAGTCTGACATTTATTAATGAGACGACTGGAAGTTACCCTGCAGATGTAAACACTTATAAACACAGCTCAAGTCTTTCACAGCCAGAAATATTCAAGCAGAAAAATCAGTGTCTAAATCAAAAAGGAAAGCAATCATCTAAGACAACCTTTGTGAAGCGGATGAGATCAACTCAGCGTACACGACACATCACTCCTGTGATTTTTGGTCATAATCCAGGTTCTATGTTCACATAGAGAAGGATATCACAGTGTTTGAGGGCCTATGTCGGTTAAAAGCCAGCGGAAGGGCGTATTAGTCTGGGAAATAACTCATACTAAAGAAAGAAACTGTGATACCTTAAAAAAAAGAAGTGTTTGATAGAGGTTCATTCAACCTTGCAAGTGGAGCAATACAAACAAAACAAAACAAAATACTTACATCATTATTTTTTTATTTCCCCCCAAATGTAGGAATTTAATATACTTTTGTTCTTGTTAAAGCCTGATTTTTCTGGTAAATTAACCTTACAAATCTCAAAGAATATAAAACATTTTTTACGATTTAATCTTGCTTATTTTCTTGGAATATTACCCTCCTCCCTTTCTATTTAATTTGATTAAAAAATCTACAATGGCCCTAAAACACTGCCGATAATGGAAAACCTTAGTCTTGTGTCAGTGGAATGTATGAATGAATATATATGAAATATGGAGCCTGAGGTTTCCAAAAACACAGCTCTTAATGTTGAATAGGATACGCTGCCTTCAAACCCATTTTGAATTGAATCAAGCCAATATCCTTTTCAGCTAAATCCCATCTCAGTGTAGTCACAGCTGACAGTAATCCCTTGGGTGTTGTACCATCATCACATCTATCAATACATATTTGGAACAAGGACACTTAGTCATGAATATAATTTGGTTGATTGTCAGGCAAATGATTGTAAACATATTTTCCTAATGATGTTTTGTCTCCACAGTTTGGTTGGACTCATGTGACTCTGCTGATCGTGGTGACTCAGTCTCACCTCATCATTCACAACCTGTTTGAGGGGATGATCTGGTAAATACACAGTCCTTTATCGTCTTCACATAGATAAAGCTTCACATTAATAGTTTCTTAAGTTTCTGTCTTTAAAAAGAAAATATTCCACTGTGTTTTACCATTTCAATAAACTTTAACACTTTTCATATTATACTAAAACTACCTCATTGCATTTAAATTAAAAAAAACTGTACCTACTATGTTTACCGTGTTTATTGGCAAGAGAAATCCAAAGACATCAACAGTCAGTGGTTAACGTATACATCAAAAAATCAGTATGACCAAATTATTAAACATATTGTCCACTTATGTTGATAAAGATCGAGTTCGTTTAAGTCTTATATGAATGTTGTGCCACAATGTTGATCCAGTCAGGCAGATTTTTCTCATGTGTGAACTGTCATAAGACTTATTCATTGTCCTCTCCATCAGCTTCTGTGTGTTCAGCTGAGCTGCTGATTGGAGGCTCTGCCTCTCTGTTATCCTCAGTTTGAATTTCATTAAGCTTTGAGGACTGACGGCCAACACACTTGTGTCTTTTGATACAATTACGCCATTTAAATCTTTTGTCACAAACATTGCAGCTGTATATTTCCTCTCCTGTGTGGACTCTCATGTGATCTTTTAAACTTCCACTCAGTGAAAAAGCTTTCTTACAAACTGAGCAGCTGTGTGGTTTCTCTGCTGTGTGGACTCTCATGTGTCTCTTTAAATTTCCAATCAGTGAAAAAGCTTTCTTACAAACTGAGCAGCTGTGTGGTTTCTCTGCTGTGTGGACTCTCATGTGTATCTTTAAAATTCCACTCAGTGAAAAAGCTTTCTTACAGACTGAGCAGCTGTGTGGTTTCTCTCCTGTGTGGATTCTCATGTGTCTATTTAAACTTCCACTCTGGGAAAAATGTTTCTTACAGACTGAGCAGCTGTGTGGTTTCTCTTTGTGAATTCTCATGTGTAGCTTTAAATGTCCACTCCGTGAAAAAGCTTTCTTACAGACTGAGCAGCTGAATGGTTTCTTTTCAGCACTACGTCGTGGATCACTGACAGATTCATGTATATTTTTGAGTGAGTTTAATCCTGATGCAGGTTCTCTGGTCTCATTCCAATGAGCACTGTCTTCAGTGACAGGTTCAGAAGGGTCTTCAGTGTCAGGTTCAGAAGAGTCTCCAGTGTCAGGTTCAGAAGAGTCTCCAGTGTCGTCCTCAGTCTTTGGTTGTAAACTGCTCTCTGGATCTGAGTTCCTGGCTGGTTCTGGTCCTCGACAGTCATCTCCATCAGCTTCTGTTTCCATGTGTTCAGTTTGTCTTTGATGAGGCTGTGAGGACTGAGGTTTCTCTTCATCATCTTCACTCTTCACAGGGTCAGGAGTGAAAGTGGACTTGGTGATATCAGCCTCCTCCAGCTCCTGAAGCTGCTCTCCCTCCTGACTGATCCAGAGTTCCTCCTGTTCCTGCTTAATGTGTGGGGGGGGCTGTGGGTCCTCCTGGTCCAGACTGGTGCTCCACTCCTGCTGGTCAGGGAGAACCTCTTCTTTAACCACCACCAGCAGCTGGACGTCTGCAGGAAACAGGAAACACACAGTCAGAAAAATCTGTTAAGTGTTAGCATTTGAAAATCTAATCACCATTAAAACGGGAGACATTTTCAGCCCTAATAATGCCTTTGTTTTTATACTTTAATATTATCTTTCTTAGTCCCACCTATTGTGTATTTTTGTTGGCTCAATTCACCTCATGTAGCCCAGCCCCATTCCACTTCCAGTTAAAAATGAAAAAGGGTTATTTCTTCTGGTTTAGCACTAGCTGCAATGTAAACAATGAATTGTATTTGGGATCGTTCACAGCTACACTACGCCTATAGAATGGTAATACTAAAAATATATTGTAGGGCCATACCTATACAAAACATGACTGTGAAGTTTTTTGCTTAAAATACCAAACAGATCACCCATTGTAGCCATGCCTCATACCCCTCTATTCCAGCCCTGTTCCAAAAAGGCTGATTCTGTGACTGTAGCTTTAAATGGAACAGCTGCTGCTAGCCACGCCCCTTTGTAGCGTCATGCAGCTCTCCCCTGCTAAGAGAGTTTTCTACTGGGAGAAACTCAGCTAAACACTGCCGTGATTAAATGCCATATTATGTTCCAAACTACTTCAAGCATTATTTCTGAAACAGTAGGAGCTCAAACCTTTCTCTCTCGCAGGAATTACCGCAAAGACATTACGTTACACATATTCTCTCCAGTAGCCTACAGCATTAGCTCTGAGTGTTAGCATGCTTGCTAATGTAAACACAGACCATATTACTGTCTTGTAATTATTAGCAGAGAAAATGTAATGTTTGTACAACTATATACAATTAATCTACCAATCTCGGTGGGAACCGGATTAGGTGGGGCTCGAAAATATTTCCAATTACACAAGGGGGGCCTGACTGAAAACGGTTGGGAACTACTGAGCTAGACGACTGTATACGGAAACGATAGGTTGGGACGTGTGCCGGTGACGAGAGGTTGGGACGTGTCACGTGTGCCACATTTCACCAATGACGTCATAGGAGCCAAATCCTGGATCTGCTCGTTTGCAGAGATGTGGGTAAGGAGGAAAAGAGAGAGGGTTGTATTTTCTGAATAATTGAGTCTCCTTACACACCGGGGACACATATTAATGTATAAAAGACATCAAAAAGTGCATTTTGCATACTAGGTCCCCTTTAACCTCTTAAGCAATGAGCCTGTTTTTCAGGTCTCAGGCTCGAAAATGACATTCCCAGAACAAATTACCATATCTTCCCTTCTAAAAGGGTTAAATTTATAATCTTCGTTCTCAAAGTAATGATAAACCTGTGAGTTGGATGTAGAAAAGTCAGAATCAATATACATGTTTCTTATTTTAAAGAAAATTCAGATTGAACATAGTAAAAAACTGTAAATTATTCTTTTTTACTTATAGTGAAAACTACCCATGGATAATGGGTTAGTAGACTAAAAGCTTTAGGAATCGGAAGTACAACATATAATAAGTACCCTGTATCAAGATTGATGCAAAACAAGTGAAATTTGACCTTTTTAGAGAGATTTAGCCAAAAAAACCCACTTCTGGGGTCATTTGGGCGGATTTTCCATATCTCTGGCCCCCGTTGCTCGATTTTGATGAATGAAATCTCTTTATAACCGCTAGAGCCAATGGAATCGAGGGAAAGTTCTATACATACCAACACATTAACAAATAAGGAGTGAGAGTGACGCGTGACCAAAACCGGAAGCTGCATACACTCTGGTGGCTACCATTAGTAGCTAACCTTTTCTCTCCGATTTTTACATAAAAATGGAATTATGGATTATAAATAATTTTTTCAAAGGCACAGATACATTATTAACCTATGGATCAACAGTTCTAGCCTTTTTTTTCTTTTTTTTTTCGTTTTAATGCCACTGAACACGTCTTTTGATCAGATTGACAGCTAAGGTGAGACGATCTCCCGTAAAAGCTCCGTAAAGGTACGTGTTGTGATGTCTGTGTTTGCTTCCCCTGTCGCAAGTTCGGATCGCTCAGCGATGATACTATACCTATTATAGTCTGTGGAGTCTCAGCTTTAATCGGATATATTGTATGTGCAGCTACGATAAGTAATAAGGGTATCTTTATCTTGAGTTGTGTGCTAAAGTGTGTTAGCATTTTTTCGCTTTGTGATAATTCAGAGGCTTGGTATTACCCTTGTGTTTTGTTTTGGTAAAAATTGTTAATATCTTCAGTTAGCTGAGATTCTTCCCGTTAATCTGGTGCTACACATTAATAGTTTCATAAATGTTAAGAAGCCCTGAGACATTGTCTCGAAAAAAAAACGGTGGGAGGGGTCCAATGGGGGGAGCATCGTCCTTAACCTGTTACGCACCGCCCCCCCGGTACCGGGCGGATAAACGCGTCATTTGCAGGAAACAACGTCTAAGGAATCTTAATATTTAATAAACTATGAATGTTTTATATCCATGTAACGGGAAGAAACTCAGCTAACTGATCTTTTGAATATTTTTTTCCAAAAAAAAACCACAATGCTAACACTCAGCCTCTGAATTATCCACGAGCGAAAAGATGTAACCTAAAACGGCACCTAAACTCTCAATAACTCCCTTATTACTTATCCTAGATGCACAGCCAACAACTCGTTTTGCATCTCCTGGAGACACAGAATCTGGGGGTGCCCACCTCAACACTCAGTGATAAACATTTGCGACGCTATAAACGAAAGCGTACATCATAACATGTTGAGCTAGGTAGCTAGAAACGCTAACATGGCTTACCTTGGTCAAAACTGGTCTTCAATGGCATTAAAACGATAAAAAAACGATGCTGCAGTTCATCCATAGGTTAATCCAATGTGTCTGTGTCCTCTTTGAAATTATTTCTGATAATCCATAAGCAATAAAACTGCTTTTTCGTTTCCAAATGTCAGAGCGAGAGATCGGTCCACTCTGCTGCAAAATTACATGCGCGAAGCACCCACCTCTTCTATTCACAACGTGTGTGTGTGGGGGACTCCCCCTTCGATTCTATTGGCTCTAATGGTCAGAAAGATGTGTCAACCATCAAAATCGACCAAGGTGGGCCAGAGATATGGGAAAAAAAACATTTTCACCCAAATCACCTCAGAGGTGGGGTGGTTTTGGCTAAACCTCTTATTATATGTTGTACTTTGGATTCCTAAAGCTTTAAGTCTACTAACCCATCATCCAAGGGTAGTTTTCACTATCTGTAAAAAAGAATTTTTGGACGGACACTATAATTTACAGTTTTTTACTATGTAAAATCTGAATTTTCTTTAAAATAAAAAAGATCTATATTGATTCTGACACTTCTACATCCAACTCACAGATGTAACCTTGCTTTGATAAAAGAAATTATTCATATAACCCTTTTAGAAGTTAAGTTGTAGTCATTTGTTTTGGGTATGTCATTTTCGAGCCTGAAACATGAAAAACAGGTTAAGAGGTTAATATCTTCACAGAAAATTCTGAGGTTTTTCATTTCAATGCTCTTTTAGCTGACATTTAATACATGCAGGTACATTTTTAGCAGGTATTAGCCGCGTTCACACCGGAGTACTTTCACCGTACTTTTCGCGTTTTAGTTCCGTGAGTACCCCTTATGTCGCGTTCACACCAAAAATCGTACTTAATCTCGGGTACTTTTACCCCCATTTTTAGAGCCAGCTCAGAGAGCGTACTTTTCTGTGGGTGAAAAGTGCTCCAAAAGTGCCCCAGTGCTGATTGGCTGGGCGAATTGCAAACCACGCCCGTACAACTCTGAAAATGTTGTGTGGAGACGCCATTGTTTTTCCTCGCTACAAAAACACAACGCTCCGTGCGTTGTGTTTGTTTTTGAAAGCAGTTATGGCAAGCATCAAGAAATGATGAGGAGGTGTCGGCGCTTCTGGAGATCTACGCCGAGGAGGCGACCCAGGGAATGCTACTGAAGCCAGTTCGGTAGCTTTCACTCGACCTGGGAATTGTGCACAGCCGGCTAAATATAAAGAAACTCAGGACTACAAACGGCGGATTCAGTGGCCAACGATGACTACCACGACGAAGGTAAAATCAACTACATGCACTGGGGTTTTAATCTGCACAATAATGGTCTCAGATGTACTTTTATTTGCTCAGTAGATCAAGCTAGCCATGCTAGCCATAATAGGCTAACACCGGCCCCGAGCTAGCTACATCTAGCTAGCTAGATATTCTCCGCCGCTATGAAAACGTTTTGACTTGTGAATAACTGTGCAGTGTTTCTGTAATTTGCTTCACTAACTCATGGCACTAATCGTCTGTTTCAGGCGAGGATGGACTACTCTCGGGATTGGAAACAAGCGAGCTTTGCATTCTAGATCACAGTTCTTGGTCGTCCTCCTTACCAGCAACCAAACGCAAAAGGTACACACACTATAACTTTGTCTTGAAAGAACGTTACGCATCGAACTGATGTTCACAATCATGTTTATTTCATAATATTCATCATATTTTATGTTTAACTTGCCTCAACAACATTAAACAAAGTTCAAGCATACATGAAGCACTCTTCAAAAAGGAACAATCCTCCGTGTTTGAACCTCTTAAATCGCTGCATAGCCGATTTATTTGGACTGGATTATCCCAGAGAGGCCAAACATTCTTTATAACACAGTTTCAGATTTGTGAAACCTTAATTCTATTTGTGAAAATACAAAAAAGGGAGATTTCAGTGCTTTTTTACATGTAGACCACATTAGACCAGGTCCTGATCTAAAACCACTATACCTAGACTCATCAAATCTGGACTGGATTATCCCAGAGAGTCAAAAGATTCTTTATAATACAGTTTCAGATTTGTGAAACCTTAATTCTATTTGTGAAAATACAAAAAACACATTCCTAGTATGTTGTAAAACGATATGGCGACTAAACAGATCATGTATATTGCTTATTTTCCCCTCTTAGGAAAGCGGACACGGGATGCGAATTTCTTTGACACCGCCCAGGCGTTGGAGGACCGGCGTGCCGTGGTGAATGAGTCGCTGCGTGGAGATCAGATGGTGCTGTTCACCAAGGCCCAGGAAACGGAGGACAAGATGCTCACCTCGATGGAGCGCCAGGCAGAAGTGTTCAAGCAGCAGATGGAGCGCCAGCAGCACCAGGATGAAGTGTGGGCGCTGCGCCATGAGGAAGCGTCGGCGCAGGGCAGGATGAGCGACAAACTGCATTTAATAACAGTTTATTTGGTATAGTTTTTGTAAATACTGACACACGACACACAACGTTGCACTAAGGTGTGTATGCTGCTGAGAATATCCCTACACCTGGGACAGTTTATTTTATATTGTTATTACTGTTATGACTTTATTTTATATATAATGTTTACTGACATGTACAACTGACACTTTATTTACATTTAAAATTGTTCTATTTAATGTTATGTCTTGAGAGTGCAATAAAGAAAACCGACATGGCGATTAAGCTTATTTCTCCTGACACTTTATCTTTTGTGACCTGTGTAGCATCCTATACATCACATGTAAGTGATTATTCTGATACCATCATGTTTCATCGGTTATAAACTGGCAAAGCTTTATTTGTCATTTATTTATCATCAATGTTGCAACCTTGTGGGGGAATGGCAGGGGCACATACACAAATATGACAATTTATATAATTTTAAATATTATTTGACCTAAACTTTTAATTCCCCCCCATTTCACACAACACAACATGGAGTCCACTATGGGCCAAAACTAACATGTATGTTTGCATAGTGTTTATGGCAGACGGATGCAGTGGGTCTCAGGAAGATATATAATAAAGGTGGGTTTGCTGCTGAGACTATCCCTACACCTGGGAGTTTATTTTATATTGTTATTACTGTTATTATATAGTACAACTGACACTTTATTTTATATTGACAATGTTTACTGACATGTACAACTGACACTTTAGTTACATTTAAAATATTTCTATTTAATGTTATGTCTTGAGAGTGCAATAAAGAAAACCGACATAGCGATTAAACAGATCCTGTATCAGCCATCCTACGGTGAAACATGGCAATCATGTGTGCTTTCCGTCGGCCAATCCTTTTCCTAAAGCTTTTGAACTGCCTTTGATGCTGAAGAAACTTTGCGATTATAGCATTCGACGTGTGGCGGCTCCGGATTTTTGTCGGACGCCTAATAGGCTCAGGCTCTGGCCGCATTAACGAAGTTACAAAGCTGTATAACATGAGCACAAACAGCACAACTTCAGTCGACTCCATCTCCATCATGTCTGAGGTCGGAAGGTAAACAACAGACAGTATACGCGGGAAGTTTTTCTTCTTCTTCTTCTCTTGTTTTGTAGCGGATTGCAAACAACTTTAAGGTGCTTACCGCCACCTACTGTACTTGTAATCTTCCCTCAGGGAAAAGTACTCCGGTGTGAACGCGATCTGTACTAAGTGCCCTGGGTTTAAAAGCGCCAGGGCTCTTAGTGCCGGAACTAAGTACAGGAAAGTACTTGGTGTGAACGCGGCTATTCATACTAAATAAGTTGTCCCTCCCCCTGGTGCCAGGACCAACAGATCCAACTTCAGGCTCAGCAGCCCTGTCTCCCCAGAATGCTGAACCTGAACCAGCTTTTCTCCCAACTGAAGGAGGTGAGCAGCATTGTGTTGAATGACATGCCACTTAACATATCTGAAGGGAGACTGGAATACAACATATATATATAAACAAAAAGCTAACATCTAATTTCAAACACAGTATTTTACCACATATTTAAGTTATATTTATTTGGATTTATGCATTCATGTTGAGAATGTTCCATTCAAAAATGTTATTATTAAAAAGGCATTTACACCATAAAAGATGGCTATTGAGATCTATTGTCAGGAATGTTAGTGTTATATCAAATAGTGAATTATACTGCAGCAGCATGTTGCATGTCTGCACAGTGTCATATTTTCACAGCTCAGTGTCAGTAAATACTGTGCAGTTAGTATTGGACTACAAGATAGATGCAAGCCTGTACAGGTAGAGTTATTTAAAGCATACATGAGTGGGTTGGGTTCTGGAGGTGTGCAGTGTTTCCCCTACCATTGTCTTGGAGCCCCGCACCCCCCCTGAAATTCAAGGTGTTTTTTATTTATTTTAAATATAGCACCAAATTGCAACTAATCTATATCTACTGTCACTTTTCACATTGAACATGTGCTCTTTTATTAAATAAACTAAACACTTTCATTTTAAGTTGTGAGTTTAGTGTTTTTGACCCTAAGAAACACTGATGCATTAATCAATAACAATAATCCACAGCTCCTCTCTCTGCTCCAGAGGTTTTAAAAAATATATATCCCAATGCCCCCGGGCCGTAGTTTGGACATCCCTGGTTTAAAGTGTTAATTAAGAGTAAAGGGAACAGACCTGCTCTGTGTATCCGAAGCTGAGGCTGTAAAACAGCGTCCAGTAGTTTCTGGAGTCTCTTGTTCTCCTCTTTTGAACGAGACAGCTCCTCCTCGAGCTCTGCAATCGTTTTTTCAAACAGAGCAAATATATCTTCAGCAGTGAGTCGCTGCTTCTTCAACGACAGCAGCATTTGGACTTTACTCATGTTTCCTAAATCACCTTTTCCTGCAAACTCCGTTAAACACACTGTTTCTTTCTCTCCATCAAACTCTCAATCTGACTAGTGTTGCCAACGTGTTTCCAGCTAGCATGCTAAGCTAGCTCCTATAGTCCGAGGTAAACACTCCAGAAAAATAGAGCACACAGTCCATTCGGAGGTTTATCCAAACACCCAGATGATGGATCAGTAGTGCTGGAGCTCACAAACGCTTTCTCAGGAACACAGAGAGAGAGAACCGTAGCGACGAGACGCCACCTGGACCCAGTGTGACTACCCGATCTGAATCCCTGCCCGATTTGCAATGCGCATGTGCGAGATGGTCTTCTTCTTCTTTTTTCTTTAATGGCGAATCGCTTCCACTTGGAGCATATATCGCCACCTACTGTTGATTTATTAAATGTTCATATTAAATCCTTGTCATCAGACCAGTGTTTTTGAGGAACTTGAAAATCAGCTTGTTAACTTCATTTCTTGATTTACTTTCGTATATTGACTTGAAATTATTGTCCTTGATGTTATGTTGTTCCAGTGCAGTTTTCAGAATGAGTCTTTGTCTGTTATAATCCGGGCAGCTAAAAAATACATGATGTATTGTCTCTGGTTGTTGGCAACCATCACAATTGCCATTTGGATGTTTTCCAATCAGATGCATTGTTGAATTTAATCCAGAGTGACCCAATTTTATCCTGCTGTTAATGCTCTGTTCTCTTCTACTACTCCCCCAGGTGCTTCCCGTTCCTACTTCCCTTTGTATCTGGTATAATTGTCTTCCTTTAGTGTTACTGTCCCATAGTTTTTGCCAATGTTGCTTGATAACAACTTTTGTAACAGATTTGACTTCTGCTCTACTGATGGGTACCATCATATCAATCTGGTTTGCTTTCAAACCACATTTTGCCAGTTGATCCATTACCTCATTCCCTCTAATACCCACATGCGCTGGAACCCACACACATTGAACAACAATTCCCAAATGAACTAACCTAAACATGATGTGTAAAATGTAATGTAAAATATCCTGACGACATTCTGAAGAGAAGTTGTTTATACTCTCCAGAGCTGCGCTGGAGTCAGAGCAAATGACCACTTGCATTGGCTGTATTTCCTCTACCCACTGAAGTGCTAGTGAGATAGCCATCATCTCTACTGTGTATACTGCGATGTGATCACTTGTTCGCTTTCCCACTTTGACCTTTAATTCAGGAACATAAAATGCACAACTAGTTTGACAATTTTCTGGATTTTTGGATCCATCAGTAAATATTTGTATATACTGCCGTGCGAGATGGTACGCCATATTGGACACTTGACACAGTGGCGTTTGGCAAAGCAGAAAAGAGAAAACACAAAAAATAAATAATAATAATAATATTAATCTGAACGAGAGATGAGTCAGTTATTGTTATTACAACGTGACTCCACTATTAGTTAACAACTCCTTTAATTGGGTAAAGTACATTGTCAGAATAAGTGAGAAATGGATTTAACTTCTGTTAGACAGCTATCATACTGAAGAAATATTTACTGTGAATGTATGCAAACATTTATGGCATTCATAATTGATATCTAATTACATTAACTGTGAATGTCTTTCATTTTATTTCAAATTCAATAAAATTACATAAAAGATTTTCCATAAAAAAGTTGATTCAAGAACAAATCTCTGTTATTAGATCAGTACTTTTCTTATATGACTATTATTGCTACATTTGAAAGGTCTTTACCAGGAATAATATTTGAAATTATATATATATATATATATATATATATAGCAAATTAGCAATGCAAATCGGGCAACCGTTTAAAGTGGACCTATCATGCTATATTTAAATGATATATTGTAGGGCCATACCTATATAAGGTATATTCAGTACTCAAGTTGTAAAAAGAAATCAGGGGAGATGGTGGATTTTATCATATGGGGACATCATTTTAGCTGATAACCCGCAGAGGGTGGGAGACCAACCAGCATAAAGATAATTATTATACTCCTAAAACAACTTGCATGTTATGGATGTTCAGATACTCCTGTCATTGCTCTTGACCAAGGCACCTCAGAATTAGAGTCGGTCCCCGGGCTGACATGGCACCTCTAACATTTAGGGTCAAATGCAGAGGACAATTAGTGCAAAATCTTTTTTTCACTTTAATTTAAAGGGGGGGAGGGGATAAAAAAAATGTGGTTATAATGGAAGTCTATGGTACAAATCTTGTAGGTTAACAGTCCCTCATTTATTATTCAGATGGATCAGCTGATGATACTAATAATAAAGTCAATTTTTTTCTAATTGAATTATAGTGTATTTTTTCAAAAAAGCAGATACTGGTATACGATCAAAACTGGTATCTAAAGGATTCATTTTGTATCGTGATTAATTAAATCATTATGTAAATGTAACACTTCATGAAAAAATGGAGGGAAAAAATTAGAACAAAATTGATCCGTCATCATTTTATTGCAGTTCAAATACAAATCTTTTATGTTACTTTTTTTAACAGGGCATTAAGTGCAAATTGAAATTGTTTACAAAATATGAAAATATATTAAAAGATTATACAGATAATACAAAATAGGACCAATTTTGTCAATGGCTGCCTACTCCACTCTCCCCCATCTCATAGAAGTTTCCAAAGATTTTCATAATCGTGCTTTTTGGTCTCAATTTTTCTGGCTCTTGCTTTCGGATTGTTAGCTAAGCAATGGCTTTGAAGCCAAGTCTTGACATATACATCTGGGGCCTCATTTATAACGCCTTGCGTAGGATTGACGTGAGAAGGTTGCTTACGTAGTACAAAGCAAAAAAATAGGTACAGAAATGTTCCGAAATGTTCCGATTCACAAAACATTGCGTACCGGCGAGGGAAGTGCGTACCGGCACTTCCTACGCCTGTTTCCCTTTATAAATCACAATCGACTCGAAATGCGGCGCAGCTTTTGCAGGCTTCACGTAACGCCCATATTTGCCTATAAATAGTCAAATAAACGCCCATTCATTCATTCATTCTGACTGACTGCATGAAGAAGATCGCAGGAAATGACAGCTAAAAAAGACATCTCACACCGTGTCAGATTTTGGTTATTTTGGGGAGGTCGAGATAAATCATATTGTTTGGTGGATGCAGTTTGAACCAGAGTCGCAGCATGGAGGTCGGATCGTCACCAAAATAAATAAATAATTGGTCCGAAAAAAGTTAATGACAAAAAAAATACACATAACCTTCCTCAGGCAGTGTGTTTGTACCGGGGACAGGAGACCCCCCTTGATGAGAAACTGTAAGAAATGATCGGGGAATCCCTCCGGAGTGGAGTCATGACGACTGGATCTGAATTATTTTGTTGTATTTGGTGGTTTGTGTTCCAGCTGTCGATCAGCAACTATATATCCATAATCCACCAATTAAAGGAAATACAACTAATGTGTTGTGTTATATTAGCTGTACAATTTACCACATATGGTGTTCTTAGTTTCCATACCTCCTGTGTTTTACGAGCGACTTATCAAGTCTTGGCAAACGGCATAACACACGATTAAACGTGATAGTATATAAAACCATGCTCGTATCTACAACCTATAGAAATGCAAAACGGTGTCAGTTTAGACGTAATTCTGTCCTCCTGCTTACCGCATCATTTATGAGAAAACATTTCATAACATTAACACAACATATTCGAGGTGGTTTTAAATAACATATCCGTATTTATTTATTTCTCCAAGTTATGTTTTTGTGTGCACTGAGGAGTCGCAAACAGGCGTTTGTTTAATCATTTTGAGATTGGCTTTAATCAATGTTTGAAAATGAATTATTCATATTTGATAAATGAGAGGTAACATTTTATTTATGGTATTATTTCCACATATTTCTCTCCATTCTTCCTTCTGCCAACGGTGTCGCAGTTTCTCGTCTCTCCCGTTTGTGTGCTTAGTGCGTACGCATGGGTTAGAGTTTGCGTGGAGGACAGCACATTTTCCCGTCAAGTTAGTATTTTATAAATCACAAACATTGCGTAGAAACTGGCGTACGCCATTTTTTGAGCGTATATCCCTTTATAAATGAGGCCCCTGGTCTGAACTTGTTCAGTGGAGGGCCAACACACTTGATGAAAAGCAAGGCTGACATGCTTTTTACCTCTAGGGAGCTTCTAGTTGTGGTTAACATGTTCATCTGACTAAACCCACGTTCACACTCAGCTGTGGAGATGCCCAGAGTGTTCACTGCTTGAAGGAGGGGTTTCAGCTCTTCTGGTGCTGGTGGTATCATTTCATCAACAGTTTTGAGTCTTACCAGCTAGCTAACACGAAAGAAAAACGTAGCTAAACTCCAAACTAAGTTGTTATTGCTGCTTATGTCCATAGATTCCACCTTTGGTGACTAAAGTAATGAGTAATGACTAAGATTACTGACTCTTGACTTACCTGAAATGTTATTTTTAGTCTTTTTAAATATGAAGTCCCTCAGATTACGTTGTCCTCCTGGTCGCTTGGCCATTGTGATGACCGTTACCTGCGCTAGTGCTGCTATGCAGCTCCTGGCATCAATCAAACGGGCACATCACGGCACTCGCATAGCATAGCGTCAGTGACTTGGTAAAAATGTCATTGCATGTGTGCGTGCTCCCTCGCCCACAGTATTTTACTCAATATGCGCAAAATTAATGTTGAAATAGCAGTAATACCAGTGCCACGTTCATTGATAAAATAACATAAGGGATGGAAAGGGGGGATGGCAGTTTTAGAAGGGGGATGATTTTGACCATTTTTATTTCAGGGGGGATGCCCTCCCCTCTCATCCCCCCTGAAACTCCCCCTCAACTCGAGTACTGGGTATATTTATACGTTTCTGTTTTCAAAATACCAAACAGATCATGCATTTTAGCCATGTCTCATATCGCTCTATTTGCTGTTCTCCAGCTCTGTGTTTGCAGGGGGTTGATTCTGTGAGCTGCAGCTGACCACGCCCCCCTGCAGGAGAGGGGAGCGCGCTCTGATGAAGTCAGAAGAGGGGGAGAAAAATAGATCTCCGTCCTCCGTGTTTTATTATATTATTATAGGCCTATAGAGTCGTTATTCATTTGTTTTAAAGCTCAATAAATAACAAAGAAAACCTTCGACCGGCACTTTTCTAATTTTGTCCGGAAGATTTAAACTTTAACGGACATCTTGACCGGCGAAATAAAACCTAACTGAAACTCTGCCGCACGGTCCCCTCGTTCCTTGGAAGAGGCGGAGAGGTGGGTGTTTGTCATCTGCTGGTGGACTAACCGGAGAGAATTACAGTGCTTGCCTCGACGGGGAGGGATTGCATTGAATTAAAGAAGCAGGAGCAAACGCTTGCCTCGGGGAGGGAGAAAAAAAGCCACAGCGGAGAATAAACAGAAGGGTAACCATGGTAACCCGGGAAGTCTTCTTCGCTGCTTTTGTGGCAGACTACAGCGCCACTTACAGGCCTGGCATATGTACTACAGCGTCTCCAGCGCTTTCGAGCGGCAATGGCCGGCCGTGGCCCAACCCCACATTCCCCTGATAGGTGGAGAGTTGGCCCAATAGCCGTAGCGCCACCGTCCTGACATCAGGACAGTGTTCAAATCTGGATCAGTTTTTATCAGATCCGTTGCAGCCCCTTTTTTAGAGATTTGGGTATGGAGGAAAATAGAGAGGGTTGTGTTTTCTGACACTTGGTGAGTTCCCTGGAACACCGGGGACACATATTCATGTATAAAAGACGTACAAAAGTGCATTTTGCATGATAGGTCCCCTTTAAGTTTAAAACTTGCGCATGCGCAGTGCATACTCCGTGGAGTGACACTAGCAGCGCAACGAGGCTCCCTCCTGTCAGATGGAGGGAGTAAATACAGGGGCAAGCTTTGGGACAAACTCCCCTCTCTCCGGCAGAAATTACATTTAAATACACATTTATTTATTTCATGGGACTTTTATTTCATAATGCCACATTTATTTATTTCAGGGGACTTTTATTTCATAATATGCGTGACTCCACCACGACTCCTTAACACCGCAGTGCGTGGTGGAGTTACGAACTTTGCTACATTTACGTGTCGGCACCATGCACAACCCCAATGTAAAGTGAATGAGGCTCCTTTGTCGTGGTGCACACACGCATTTCTACAACGTCCAGCAGTGAGCTTTTATTCTATAAAACGTTTTTAAAATCTACTTTATAGCTTGTAGTAACTCACGGGAGGCTTCTTTTATTTTATTTGTATTCATAATAATTTTTATTTTTCGTCAGAATGTATTATGGTGCATTAGTTACTAATTTTTGTTCTCAAAAAACAGTGCGTTGTGTGTAATACAACTGTGATTTTTATTAAATTAGTTAGTTTTTAAGGAAGGCCAGAGCTTCAGCTGTGTCAAATAGATTGTTCCCTTTAGTTAACGTTATTTAAAAGATAATTATATTCCTATTTGATCATGTCCCCTTTATTGTATTACGGACACAGAGAGCAATGTGAGCGTCCATTCCCATTGGTTAACTACTAGACCGCTGGGTCATGTTAAGACCATCTTTTCTGTGTTGCTGTGGGTTTTTTACATCGCTTTTGTGTTACTAATATCAAAACAATAACAGAATATATCCGTCGTAAACTAAACCAGAAACAGCAGTATATTTTATTTTGTTAACACTGTAAACTTGACAGCTTTTTAACCAGCACCTCCTACTGGTTAAAGCACGTTATTACACGTTTAGAGTGATTGCAATGCAGGTAGATTGTGTTGCTTTTTAATGACTGTTTTAAAATGCCTTTTTCTTAATGTCTTTCATTTTTGTAAAGCACTTTTGAATGAGTTATATTTGATGAAAACATTTAAATATTAAGAGTACATACTCTTAATATAGTGGGAAAGTAGAAGGTCAATGATATAAATAATATAGAATAGAAAATATCAAGAAGATACTGTTAGTGATCTCTACAATAAAACAGTTTAGTGCCTGATAGGAGGATGTGCAAAACAGACAAACTAATATGGCTTTATGTAAACATTAAAGAATACTTTAGGTTAAGGTCTTCTTTTAAATAAAGAAAAGCTTTGGGGGTATCTACATATAGTAAGCCTGACAAAGTACTTAACGTCTAATATATTGCATGGTTTGTTTTGGAACTTGACAATCAACTTTCCTGCAATGTTAACTATGTTGAAGCACTTATTTTAACTGATATTATACATATTAATTATACTCTTATAAGATGTATGTAGATAGTATAAGAAATGTGCAGAATATGTTTAATGGTGGAGGTACACAGATATCGATAGATGTCTTGTAATGCACTGTTGAGGAACCTGCGACCCAAGTTTTTCATTCATTGCATAACTACACCGTAGTTGTGTATATGATATGTCAATAAACCTTAGAAAATCTTGAAATCTTGAAAGGGATGTGCAAAAAAGCCATTATATACAGTTTTTAATTAACTATTAGTAGATTATTTATCTAATATATCATATTCCAATCACTTATTGCACTATTTCACTTTTTACTATTTTCCTTTTTGTATTTACTTGCGCTATTTTTTCTGTGTATCTGTTTTATTGTGTTGCACTATTGGAGGAGCCTGTGACCTAAGGGGGGGGGGGGGGGGGGTAGGACACGTTCGATTCCTGTTTTGGATAGTGTGCCGTCGATGGGTTTCATTCCATTTCAAAGTGCTTTTTGACGCCCCGTATAAATTTCGCGCACTGCCACTCCAACATCCAATCACAGAGCTTGAGGACTGATCACAGGGTATAAAGCCGTTGCAAACATATTATGTTGAAAAAAGACGAGGTTTAAAAAGGTAAATAAGAGTGGGAAAGTTAGAGCCAACCGAGCACGCGTCTATTCAGCACACCCCATACCGGAAGTCTATTAAATAATCTTTAAAAATGTATTTTAACATTCTGGTAAAGTGCATTTAAGTGATGACCCTGATTATTGCTACTATCTCTGCTTTATCACTGCTTTTATGGATGTGTTCTGTACTGCAGTGAGAGAAGCCAACTGAATTTCGTTACACTGATGTGTGATGACAATAAAGATATTCTATTCTAACGTATCACATGTAACGGCATTAGGTCATCAGGATACAAAATGGGCAAATGTGTTCCCTTACAGTTACAGAAGCAAAAACAATCAGATAACAGGTATATTTATGTAAAAGAGCGCTCATTAACAGGATAGCAATGATACAAAACATTTACAAATAAAGAACAATACATCAAATCATCCTTTATCTGTATATGGAAACTTGGAGCCCTCAATCCACAATGAAATGGTTCATCAACAGTCAGTGGTTAACGTATAAATCAGAAAATCAGTATGACAAAAACATTAAACATATTGTCCACTTATGTTGATAAAGATAGAGTTCGTTTAAGTCTTATATGAATGTTGTGCAACAATGTTGATCCAGTCAGGCAGATTTTTCTCATTTGTGAACTGTCATAAGACTTATTCATTGTCCTCTCCATCAGCTTCTGTGTGTTCAGCTGAGCTGCTGATTGGAGAATCTGCCTCTCTGTTATCCTCAGTTTAAATTTCATTAAGCTTTGAGGACTGACGACCAACACACTTGTGTCTTTTGATACAATTACGCCATTTAAATCTTTTGTCACAAACATTGCAGCTGTATATTTCCTCTCCTGTGTGGACTCTCATGTGTGTCTTTAAACTTCCACTCAGTGAAAAAGCTTTCTTACAGACTGAGCAGCTGTGTGGTTTCTCTCCTGTGTGGACTCTCATGTGTTCCTTTAAACTTCCACTCAGTGAAAAAGCTTTCTTACAGACTGAGCAGCTAAAGGGTTTCTCTCCTGTGTGGACTCTCATGTGTGTCTTTAAATTTCCACTCAGTGAAAAACCTTTCTTACAAACTGAGCAGCTAAAGGGTTTCTCTCCTGTGTGGACTCTCATGTGTTCCTTTAAACTTCCACTCTGTGAAAAAGCTTTCTTACAGACTGAGCAGCTAAAGGGTCTCTCTGCTGTGTGGACTCTCATGTGTATCTTTACATTTCCACTCTGTGAAAAAGCTTTCTTACAGACTGAGCAGCTGAATGGTTTCTTTTCAGCACTACGTCGTAGATCACTGACAGATTCATGTCTATTTTTCAGTGAGTTTGAGCCTGATGCAGGTTCTCTGGTCTCCTTCCAATCAGCACTGTCTTCAGTGTCAGGTTCAGAAGAGTCTCCAGTGTCAGGTTCAGAAGAGTCTCCAGTGTCAGGTTCAGAAGAGTCTCCAGTGTCGTCCTCAGTCTTTGGTTGTAAACTGCTCTCTGGATCTGAGTTCCTGGCTGGTTCTGGTCCTCGACAGTCATCTCCATCAGCTTCTGTTTCCATGTGTTCAGTTTGTCTTTGATGAGGCTGTGAGGACTGATGTTTCTCTTTATCATCTTCACTCTTCACAGGGTCAGGAGTGAAAGTGGACTTGGTGATATCAGCCTCCTCCAGCTCCTGAAGCTGCTCTCCCTCCTGACTGATCCAGAGTTCCTCCTGTTCCTGCTTAATGTGTGGGGGGGGCTCTGGGTCCTCCTGGTCCAGACTGGTGCTCCATTCCTGCTGGTCAGGGAGAACCTCTTCTTTAACCACCACCAGCTGCTGGACGTCTGCAGGAAACAGGAAACACACAGTCAGAAAAATCTGTTAAGTGTTAGCATTTAAAAATCTAATCACCATTAAAACGGGAGACATTTTCAGCCCTAATAATGCCTTTGTTTTTATACTTTAATATTATCTTTCTTAGTCCCACCTATTGTGTATTTTTGTTGGCTCAATTCACCTCACGTAGCCCAGCCCCATTCCACTTCCAGTTAAAAATGAAAAAGGGTTATTTCTTCTGGTTTAGCACTAGCTGCAATGTAAACAATGAATTGTATTTGGGATCGTTCTACACTACGCCTATAGAATGGTAATACTAAAAATATATTGTAGGGCCATACCTATACAAAACATGACTGTGAAGTTTTTTGCTTAAAATACCAAACAGATCACCCATTGTAGTCATGCCTCATACCCCTCTATTCCAGCCCTGTTCCAAAAAGGCTGATTCTGTGACCGTAGCTTTAAATGGAACAGCTGCTGCTAGCCACGCCCCTTTGTAGCATCATGCAGCTCTCCCCTGCTAAGAGAGTTTGCTACCGGGAGAAACTCAGCTAAATGCTGCCGTGATTAAATGCCATATTATGTTCCAAACTACTTCAAGCATTATTTCTGAAACAGTAGGAGCTCAAACCTTTCTCTCTCGCAGGGTTTACCGCAAGGACATTACGTTACACATATTCTCTCCAATAGCCTACAGCATTAGCTCTGAGTGTTAGCATGCTTGCTAATGTAAACACAGACCATATTACTGTCTTGTAATTATTAGCAGAGAAAATGTAATGTTTGTACAACTATATACAATTAATTCTACCAATCTCGGTGGGAACCGGATTAGGGGGGGCTCGAAAATATTTCCAATTACACAAGGGGGGCCTGACTGAAAACGGTTGGGAACTACTGAGCTAGACGACTGTATACGGAGACGATAGGTTGGGACGTGTCACGTGTGCCGGAAACGATAGGTTGGGACGTGTGCCGGTGACGATAGGTTGGGACGTGTCACGTGTGCCGGATACGATAGGTTGGGACGTGGCACGTGTGCCGGAAACGATAGGTTGGGACGTGTGCCGGTGACGATAGGTTGGGACGTGTCACGTGTGCCGGAGACGATAGGTTGGGACGTGGCACGTGTGCCGGAAACGATAGGTTGGGACGTGTGCCGGTGACGATAGGTTGGGACGTGTCACGTGTGCCGGTGACGATAGGTTGGGACGTGTCACGTGTGCCGGAGACGATAGGTTGGGACGTGTCACGTGTGCCGGAGACGATAGGTTGGGACGTGGCACGTGTGCCGGAAACGATAGGTTGGGACGTGTGCCGGTGACGATAGCTTGGGACGTGTCTCGTGTGCCACATTTCACCAATGACGTCATAGGAGCCAAATCCTGGATCTGCTCGTTTGCAGAGATGTAGGTAAGGAGGAAAAGAGAGAGGGTTGTATTTTCTGAATATTTGAGAGTCTCCTTACACACCGGGGACACATATTTATGTATAAAAGACATCAAAAAGTGCATTTTGCATACTAGGTCCCCTTTAGGGTAGGTAAGTTTGAGAAACCGGCTCGAGATACACTTTTTGTTATATTCCATGGAATGCTCTAAAAATCCCGATAGCAATGAAAATCTTAAGTGCTTTGACAAAAAATCCATTAAAAAAAATGTCATCTGTGGAAGCCGTAATACTGTAAAAAGTACGACCAATCATTTTAGCCGGCCCGGCTAAAATAACTGGATGGCCTACCTGCCTGTCAGACTTCCATCTGTGCACAAACTTATCTCGTGCCCTCATTGGTCATGTGCGCATTTGTGTGTGTTGGAGGAGGGGCTCTGTAAGGAAGTGGCAGATTTTCTCCGGTTGTGTATTTTCAAATTCTAGCGATCTCGAGCCGGTTTCTCAAACTTACCTACCCTACCTTTAAAGGGGACCTATCATGCAAAATGCACTTTCTTTTATACATGAATATGTGTCCCCGGTCTTCCAGGGAACTCACCAAGTGTCAGAAAACACAACCCTCTCTATTTTCCTCCATACCCAAATCTCTAAAAAAAGGGGCGACAACGGATCTGATCCAGATTTGAACACTGTCCTGACGTCAGGACAGTGGCGCTACGGCTATTGGGCCAACTCCACCAATCAGGAGGAGACAGCCACGGCCATTGCCGTTCGAAAGCGCTGGAGACGCTGTAGTACATATTAGGGATGGGAATTTGAAAGCAAATGTATATTCGAATATTCGACCCCCCAAAAAACGGTTAACCGGTTAACCGAAATGTACATATCCTATAAAAAATTTGAAAAAAATGGTTTAAATAACTTTTGGAAATAAATAAATACATGTTCAAATAACTATAGAAACCAAGTCGAATTTGTCAAATGTATTGAACTGGTGATCACAGTTTGACAGCTATAGGCCTACAGCTTTCATGTGCGGAGGCGATTCACAATCAGGCCTGCTGTAGGGAAGACCCTCTCAGCTGGAACGGAGGTTGCGGGTATAGCAAGGTATAGTATGTATATATATATATAAGTTTAATTTGGCATAGTTTGCACTCTACACCGCACTCACTAACCTGGTCGAAATATTTCCACACATTACTCCTTTTTGACGCCATGTCTGTTGTGTAGGACTCTTCTTAGAGTGTAAATAATTACCGGACTATGACTGGTAAAATATGTTGAATACCGGCAAAACTAAATCTCTCCTGTCAAAATGTCTATGTACTTTGCCGCCACACACGGTTGCCAAGCAGCGCTTATTGTTGTTTAGGCTGGCCACTCATGTGTCGCGAGTGTTGACAGGGGGCGGGGGCGTACGCTCATGAACTGTTAGCGCCGGAACCTCGCAACGGCTGCGGAGCGCATTTGCGCCGCATTTGGGCATAAGATGAGGTTTGAGTCTGCGTGATTTGCGTGTAGGGAGGGGCAGCAGCCATATCATTAGCTAGAACTAGCTAGATCTGATGGATTTGGACATAAACGCGAGTGAAGTACCGGACGCGAGAGAGAGAGATCAGCACCTGCAGCTCTGCCCGCTGTGAGGGACCGGTGAGCGGAGCAAAACACACCTTTAGACGTCACCTAACCAGTGACGTGCGGTGAGGTTCATGGCTGGTGAGGCACTGACTCTTTCAGAGTCAGATTTACAAATATTATATTTTGACCTTAATCGAGATATTCTGTTATTTTCAAAAGCTTTTTTAGTCTGATGCTTCGATTAATTTTAAACAGACCGTTCAACAAAAGGATACCCAAAATCTAAATATTGGATTGTTCTTTCTTAGTAAGATCCCATTTTCATTACAGTTGTGGTCTTACCTTGACTTGAAGATGAAGTCCATGCTATCCTTCTGGACAACAATCTCTATTACTGTTTTGTAAAAGTCCTCCTTATCTTCCTCTAGTTTCAAAAGTCTAGCTTGTTGTTTGCGTCTACCGTCTCTGCGTAGAATAACAGTAGCAACAAGAACCTGTGGGCTCACGTGCGCCCCCTTCAGTGCGGCAGAGGTTATGGCTGCCTCTCCTGGTGCTTTTTTCATTGCCGTTGTACGATGAGACCAGCGAGCCTAAATATCATATATACGTGAAATAAGTTATTTAGAGACTATGGATGGCGAGGATAAATGTAATAAACGGATCTACAAACATTACATTGGTGACCTACAGTGAGATGGTAACAGGCATGCGCTTAGTGCCCGCTTTCCAGCCAGTTTCTGTGGGGTGACGCATTCTGAGGTGAGGCAGAGCTCATCTGTGCCTCACCTTACCCCACAGTAAATGGCTTGAGCGCGCTCACAAAATAAGTGGCCGCGCTCCAGCAAGTTACTGTGGGCTTACGTGAGGCAGAGCTCGTCCCTGCCTCACTTCTCATCTCTCCCGTAGCGGATCTCGGCAAATTTGCTGATTTTCACTATAAAAAGCGATTGGAATCATATAGAAATCACATTTACACAAGATCAGTGAGGCTCTGCCTCCCCTGCCTCCACTGACTGCACGTCGCTGCACCTAACACATTTAGCTATGGCACTGTCGTATACATTGAATTATTCAATTTGATGATATGTAATCAACTTAGGCATCCCTCCCAAAAAAAAAAAAAAAATGTATAAAAATATTCATAACTCATATTCGAATACCTGAATAATTTTGAATATTCAATTAATCGTTCCCATCCCTAGTTCATATGCCAGGCCAGTAGATGGTGCTGTTCTCACAGAATCTGCCCTTGCAAAAACAGAGCTAGAAATGGTCAAATTGAGCAAAATGAAGCATGGCTAAAATGCATGATCTGTTTGGTATTTTGAATAAAAAAAAGTATAAATATGCCTTATATAGGTATGGTCCTACACTATATTATTCAAATATAGCATGATAGGTCCACTTTAAGTTATAAGTTAGCAAAATATAGCTAAATTAGGCTTGATACATTAATATGCTTTAAGAAAAAAACAGCCTACATCCCAGCTCTCTATCGGGTTTCATTTATCTTGTTGGCAGCTCATCCCTTAAAAACAGAAGTCTCAGAGTGATTATAATAACATGAAATATGAAGGGTCTATTTCAAGCTTGTTATGTAAATAAGTTATTAGGCTTTTTTTCATCAACTAAGATTTGATAGAACATTTCATCAACATGAATTGACTGAATTTGTTTTAAAAGTGAGCTTATTAACACATGAATACTAGTGTGTAATATGGTTGTACATATATATTTAAGAAGTACAATATGAGAAAAGCACGTTTCATTTGTGGGCCATATTTCATTATACTTTTTGAATTAGCTGAGGGCCGGCCCCCGGGCCGTAGTTTGGACACCCCTGGTTTAAAGTGTTAATTAAGAGTAAAGGGAACAGACCTGCTCTGTGTATCCGAAGCTGAGGCTGTAAAACAGCGTCCAGTAGTTTCTGGAGTCTCTTGTTCTCCTCTTTTGAACGAGACAGCTCCTCCTCGAGCTCTGCAATCGTTTTTTCAAACAGAGCAAATATCTCTTCAGCAGCAGCAGTGAGTCGCTGCTTCTTCAACGACAGCAGCATTTGGACTTTACTCATGTTTCCTAGATCACCTTTTCCTGCAAACTCCGTTAAACACACTGTTTCTTTCTCTCCATCAAACTCTCAATCTGACTAGTGTTGCCAACGTGTTTCCAGCTAGCATGCTAAGCTAGCTCCTATAGACCGAGGTAAACACTCCAGAAAAAAGAGCACACAGTCCATTCGGAGGTTTATCCAAACACACAGATGATGGATCAGTAGTGCTGGAGCTCACAAACGCTTTCTCAGGAACACAGAGAGAGAGAACCGTAGCGACAAGACGCCACCTGGACCCAATGTGACTACCCGATCTGAATCCCTGCCCGATTTGCAATGCGCATGTGCGAGATGGTCTTCTTCTTCTTTTATTTTTAATGGCGAATCGCTTCCACTTGGAGCATATATCGCCACCTACTGTTGATTTATTAAATGTTCATATTAAATCCTTGTCATCAGACCAGTGATTTTGAGGAACTTGAAGATCAGCTTGTTAACTTCATTTCTTGATTTACTTTCGTATATTGACTTGAAATTCTTGTCCTTGATGTTATGTTGTTCCAGTGCAGTTTTCAGAATGAGTCTTTGTCTGTTATAATCCGGGCAGCTAAAAAATACATGATGTATTGTCTCTGGTTGTTGGAAACCATCACATTTGCCATTTGGATGTTTTACAATCAGATGCATTGTTGAATTTAATCCAGAGTGACCCAATTTTATCCTGCTGTTAATGCTCTGTTCTCTTCTACTACTCCCCCAGGTGCTTCCCGTTCCTACTTCCCTTTGTATCTGGTATAAATGTCTTCCTTTAGTGTTACTGTCCCATAGTTTTTGCCATTGTTGCTTGATAACAACTTTTGTAACAGATTTGACTTCTGCTCTACTGATGGGTACCATCATATCAATCTGGTTTGCTTTCAAACCACATTTTGCCAGTTGATCCACTACCTCATTCCCTCTAATACCCACATGCGCTGGAACCCACACAAATTGAACAACAATTCCCAAATGAACTAACCTAAACATGATGTGTAAAATGTAATGTAAAATATCCTGACGACATTCTGAAGAGAAGTTGTTTATACTCTCCAGATCTGCGCTGGAGTCAGAGCAAATGACCACTCGCATTGGCTGTATTTCCTCTACCCACTGAAGTGCTAGTGAGATAGCCATCATCTCTACTGTGCATGGGCGTAGGAAGCATCCTGAATGTGGGGGGGACATTTTTAACGGGGGGTGTGGGGGCGAAAAAAAATATAGATTTCCTGTATTCTGGTGCATTTTAACAGGTGGTTTGATACTTTTATGTGGCTATACTAGCATGAGGAAAATGATGGGTACATTTTGTAATTTCATCCAGTAGTAAAGAAAGGAAACATATTTGATTATTAATTCAGAGCCGTCTTTGAATTAATAAAAAGCAGTTTAAATGCCCATTTTTTGTACATTTATATACAACAATAATTATTTGTGAGTGCATTGAGAGATATTGTTGTGGAGAGTCATTTATATATAAATCGCAAAATACATTTGTGAATCCTTCTGTGAGCATTTATTAATATTGAGACTGATCTGACTCCACACAGATGTTAAGTTCACCTAGGAATGGTATCATTGACTTAAATGTTCAAATAAATGTTGCTCTTCTGTCTATATTGGTCATATGATGCCCCTTGACTGAAATATTTCCTATTCAATATCCCCACTGATTTCCTTAAAATCCTGGGATGAGAGTCCACATCACAATTTACTCTCAACTGTCATTTCCCTTTCATCACTCACCTCAGCAATGGACCTCTCTCCACTGTCCCTGTATTCTGCCTCTGACTCACTCTCAAGTGCCTAGATGTCAAGAGAGGTGGTGAAGTGATAATTATTTATTGAGCAGTATACTCTTTCACATTGAATCATAACAAGTCATACTGAATGTAAATACAACTGACTCTAAAGTAAGTCGCAGTCTGTGACATTGGACATTTTGAAGACTCAAAGTCCCAAGCAGTAGGTAGAATATTCTATGTAATGTGCACAGTTAATAAATAGTTAACTGAATACTGGGATGGAAATAGCCTATAAGCACTCAGTAAAATATAAACACACACAAAAAGCTTCTGAATGATAAAAAGTATAATTAAAACATAATGCACATTACCATTTTGAGAGAGAGTACCTAAGTTAAAGAACTCAGAAAAGAATCTCTTATCGAACTGAGGCTCCAGTAAAACACACTGACTGCGTCTCTACATGGACATCAGTAAGCCGTGTATGAGTATTATCCTGGTTATGATCATATTGGGGATATGGTGTTTACATGAGCACAGAGAGATCGGGTTATTCATGTTCCCTGTTTACATGATAAATACTAGTAACCTGGCATTTCGATGCCTTTTTCTCATCTAAACTATTCAGTATTTGTATTTCTCTATCATGACATAAAGACGAAACTCCTCTCCAGAAGTGAGACGCCGCCATCACTGTTAACTGATTAAATGCTACCAGCTGATGACTTATTTTCCTCTTCTTTGAAAAAAATGTTCTTATGTCCATGTTGTCTGGGGGAGAAAACATATCAAACCAAGAGATCGTCAGCTTTGATTTTCGCTGTATTAACCATTTCCTGAACATTTGGTGTGTGTGCCTTACCTCCGCTACCGGCATCGCTTCATACAACAGATCTGAGCTGTCCAACTATGACAACACTCCTTGAACATGCGCGCGCTATGTGAGAATCTGCCTTGGTACAAAGTAGCAGTGAAAACATGGTACGGAGTTTCATTGATCTGGGCATTCTCTTAATAAGCAAGTGGAATGGATTTCATTTGATAGTGAAGCACTGACACAGCGCTCTACAAAGTGCGGCGAGTGGATAGACCGATTCACGGACTTTCCGCATAGTAAAAGTGGGGGGGTCTAAACTAACCATTTGAAAAAGTGGGGGGGACTTGTCCCACCCTCATATAATGGCTGCGACGCCCATGCTACTGTGTATACTGCGATGTGATCACTTGTTCGCTTTCCCACTTTGACCTTTAATTCAGGAACATAAAATGCACAACAAGTTTGACCATTTTCTGGATTTTTGGATCCATCAGTAAATATTTGTATATACTTCCGTGCGAGATGGTACGCCATATTGGACAACTACATACGGCACCCCAAATAGGACACTTGACACAGTGGCGTTTGGCAAAGCAGAAAAGAGAAAACACAAAAAATAAATAATAATAATAATATTAATCTGAACGAGAGATGAGTCAGTTATTGTTATTACAACGTGACTCCACTATTAGTTAACAACTCCTTTAATTGGGTAAAGTACATTGTCAGAATAAGTGAGAAATGGATTTAACTTCTGTTAGACAGCTATCATACTGAAGAAATATTTACTGTGAATGTATGCAAAAATGTATGGCATTCATAATTTATATCTAATTACATTAACTGTGAATGTCTTTCATTAGTGCGAATGCTGTGCCACAGCATTCCACTATAGTACTTCAATTCTTTATTAGTGCGAATGCTGTGCCACAGCATTCCACTATAGTACTTCAATTTATTTATTCTTCCCCTTAAACTTATTATTATTATTTCAACCATACTTTGGCTCTCCATAACTTCAGATTACTTTCAGCTACAGAAACCATTCAAATATCAAACTATTCAGCCTGTTCAGGAATCGATGGGAAACCTTCAACTTTTTGAAAATATGTTATACTTTTTGAAATATTCAGCTTTTTAAACTCTTTTTTTTAACATTGAAGTCAATGGGACTCTGTCCTGGCTGGTTCCCTCTGTGTGTGATGCTCGGACGTATGTGCCGTGCAGGCATACACGGAGATGTTTAAAAAAAACCTTAATGAGGGCAGCAGTAAAGTGGAACTTCTGTGTGAAATCAAAATAGAGATTTGTAATGAACAAATCGCCGAGATTCCGGGGGTTTCAGCGGCCAACACTAGCAGTTAACTAAAGCAGCCATAGATATTACCCCCAGCGCCTCTAAAAAACACACGGCTCCAGCTGCTGCAGCTCCGGGGAATGTGTGTCAAATACCTCCCCGTATCTGCATGAGCTGGTGAAGTGAACTCAGAGGGAGAAAATCACAGCTTTTGTCTATAACTTTAACTCACACCACCGCCGTCTCTATTAAAAACGAGACGGTTTAAAAGCACTCTCGTGGCTTGTGGCCATTTACGATGTGCTGGCAAGTGCGAGGTGCGTGCATTACCTGATGCGACAGGCACCCTACATTGCTGAGGAGCTGATGTCGGTCCGGGGTGCATACATAAAATGATAGGCTAATTGATCATGGGTGGGCAGTGGTATGCAAGTGTAGAGCAAAACTGTGTTTCATCGTTGGGATGAGCATGATGGGAGGTGTGTAGGCTGGTCGAGTAGGACTACAGTTAACTGTGTGGTTTCGGATAGAAAGGGTAGAGGAAAAAAGTCTATGTGCCCCGATCGGGGGGGCATAGCACCACTAAAGCAGGGATAGTGGAGTCGCAAGAGGATAAGCTAGTTATTGCTCTTGGACGGTCTTCAGGCACCGATCTAAGGACTTGTATACAAGGGTGGAAGTACGAGTCAAGGTACCCCACTGGGTTCCCATTGGGAGAGATCAAATAGTCCCTACCCCCTCTGAAACCTCTTTAATCCGGACTAAATTGAGCTGGATGAACTTTTGCTGTCACGCTGGTGTTTATTATGAGTTCATCATGTTTGTTTGTCTGATTGTTTGTATCAGGGGTCTATATTGGTTTGTCTAACCGCCGTCTTGTGCATGTTTTGTAACAACTAATAATGAATCAGTCCATAGCCAGGGTAAAATAAACTAAGCTTTAGTTAACTCACCAAAAGTAAATGACTTGAGAAAGTTAAATAATATATAGTGTTTTGCAAAATTCTGGTAGTATAGATGTGCTGCAAAATGAAAATAAATAGCAAAAGAGTGTTTTATGTCCTGCATCTGAGTGTGCAGAGGAAATGTAAACAAGAAGCACACTGTTCAGGGTGTGCGCTGCATCTGAGTGTGCAGAGGAACATGTAAACAAGAAGCACACTGTTCAGGGTGTGCGCTGCATCTGAGTGTGCAGAGGAAATGTAAACAAGGAGCACACTGTTCAGGGTGTGCGCTGTAGGTGTAAGAAGAGAAGATTATATTACTTTAAGAATACATTCTTAAATTGTATTGCTGGTATGTTAAGATATGTTTGTGACCTTTTATAAACCCTATGCCCCGTCCTGCACCCTGAGACCCTCAGAGGCATCACTGCTGGTCGTAAAGACCTGCCTGAGGAGGTCAGGGTGGCAAAATCTGTCTGCTGTTTTAGGTCAATATTGTATTATTTGTTTCATTTATTCTTAAATCTATGTATTGTTTGGTAATAATGAAAAAAACGTAATGTATTGAACACATTCCGAAACAAAGCTGATAAGACAGAACTTGACTCAGACATAATACAAATTATTGTTGAAACCTTTTGCGCTGTTGCTGCAAAATGGAAACTTTGTTGATTATCTGTTCCAACTGGCCACTGGATTCAGATAATTAATATAAGTTGAAGTTTAATTACAGTTTTAAATATAGTTTAACATTCTTTATTAAACTGCTTCAAATGATTTCTCGTATCAACCAATTGGTCTCCAGAGACATTACTAAAATTCTAATAGTTGTTAAACTACTGACAAGTTCTCTGAAACCGAGTTTATGAACAAAAGAGTAAAGGTCGCTGGTTAAGCCAGGATCAATATATTTGTTGACGTTTTCATTACAGTGTGCATAATAAATGTGTTAAATGAATTGAGCAATTCTTTAAAAAGTATAATGTTGCAATCTCTTTACAATAAGTAATTACAGTTAACAAAGAAGTAGATGTTTTCCAAGGGCCTCTCCTTCACAGCCCTACACTTTAAATGATGAGACTTTCAAATCATAACAGACAGAGATCGGTATCACTTTGTGTTGCAAGCCAAATCCATGTAAAGGTTCTACTTGAGCCCAATTTAAATACCATAAAGAAAGTATTGAACCCAGCTCAAGCTAAATGTCAAATGTATTTAATTAAGGTGCAAGTGTTTTGATTTATTTCAAATGTTCTAATCTCAGCTTCTTTCGAGTTCAGTCGAAGCAACAAATTGTTTCTCATAACATTCTCACTGCTGTCCCAAATGTTTTAACCTTGGGCAGACAAGCTGTTCACACACACACACACACACACACACACACACACACACACACACACACACACACACACACACACACACACACACACACACACACACACACACACACACCCACACACACCCACACACTTTGGATAAGTATTCACCTTATCCACATTGTAAATTGTTGCTTTCTTTAAAGTTATTAGTAATTTAAGATTAATTATTAAATTAAATGTGGTACATAAGATAAAATAAATAAAATAACTTGACTTGATCATTTTGTTCACAACATTAGACCTGTCCTCTAATCTCTACTAGAATAAGATAAGTGTGCATGTTTGGATGTTTTAACACTCCTGTAATGTACCTAATCTTGATATCCTTTTCATTACAGAGCTGGGAAAATGGTGTATTGATTAGATTCTGATCCGTGCACGTCCAATTTTAACTGACTTTAGTTCTAATGTTAATGTTAATTTGACTTCAACCCATAAGTAATTATTTAAATTAACTCTAAATGTCACATGATGATGGATTAGGGTTCCACATTTCTTCCACTAATTTGTTTTACAATTAGGCCAAAGGTAAAGAGAGACATTGATGACCTTGTGTCCCTTTTGTTAGTACGTGGTTCCATTTTGTCTATGGCCTTGGACGGCTTCACTAAAAGTCACCCAGTTCTGCCCTGCTGCAGTCCGGCTGAGTGCAGTCACAGAGATGCTATGGCTGCTCTACATGACATTAATGGTCTGGTCTGAATGGACACCATTTCCTGCTCCCAGAGAGAATGACACTCCTCAAACTGAACATTACAGCCGTTGATACTGTCTCACATGGGTCTGCTCCCCCCCACTGAGCCATGAACTGAAAGCATGACATATGAACACTTGGAAGCCTCCCTGTCACACCAGCACCAACCCTTGGGTCAGTCAGATGAGACTAACGGCTTCACTTAGGGCATTTGGTTCAGATACATGACTCTCGTTACCGCAGAGTGGGTTGTTTTTAAGGCTATTCATACTGCTATGATGCCTGTAAGTGGGCGAGCTGGTAAAAGCCCCTACTATTGTTTCAAATAGGCCTAATGTCAGGGGTCTCTTAATGTCTAGTTCTACATGTATTCACATTATATAGACAATGTTTCCACCTGGTAAAACTAAAGGCTGCACAAAACTCAGGCTACAATACAACCATTCTGTTCTGCTCTAACGATTCAATGCATAGATTCTACATCAAAACAATTAGCTTTTATTGTTTCCAATGATAACGTCACCTTAAGTGGAGGAATGCAAACCTGTTTTCAAATGTAAGGTTTTGATTTTGTTTGACATTTCTCAGTAATGACACCCTCAGACACCCAATATCATTCATGCTATGCCTTCAGTAATAACTCAGATGTTAAAGGGATGAAACTGTTCCTCCCAAATCAGATAAGCTTTGTTTTTCAACAAATGTATCAATTTCCTGCATAATATATGTTTATCACAATGGTTTTTGTAAGCTGCACACAGGTGATACTGAGTCTTCTCGATTAATAGATTATAAACTATACCATGTTTAAATAGACTCCTAAGTTATTATTTCATATGTACCATATGTAAGAAAAGGGAGGGAAGAGTCAATTATATTGAGTAATTGATTTTATATTGGGTAATTTATTTCTCAAACCTATGTTTTATGGAAGAGACTAAATATTTCTGATAAACTAATATGTTATCAAAAGGTAAATGGTGAATTAATATACATTTAGAATCATTGAGAAGGGGTTATATCCACAGGGACAAGCTCACCTTTAACTTACAATAACATTTCTCTGCTATGGACTGATGAGTATATGATTCTTGCATGTTCAATGACTAACTATGTGAAATATCTAACCAATATGTTGAGAAGGTTTCACAGGCAGGTGGCTGACAGGCTCCCTCAGCCTGGAGAGGAGCCCACACACCCTTTTCAGATCGGAGATAATGTGCTAATCAAGTCTCTTGAAAAAGATGTTTTGTCTCCCAGGTGGAAAGGTCCTTTCCAGGTGTTAATAGTGACCAGAACAGCCTTAAAAGTCCAAGGTAGGACAGAGTGGATCCACGCTTCACGATGCCGTCTGTCTCCTCCACCGGTCAGTGGGGAGGGTCAGGGTGTAGGCGTGTGAAGGCGGTCCTCATACTCCTTGTACTGCTATACCTGGCCAAGGAAGCCCTGCTGGACGACGCTGAGGCAATCCCAACGACAGGTGGCGAGGGCTCTCGCCACTCCGAGGGAGAGTATAAGGTGCTCTTATCTAAGGGCACAGACAGGTTGTTTTCGAGCACCACACAAACATTCAGTATGGTGCGAGAGAGAAAAAGAGTGAGAAGAAGGAGGAAAATGGGCCCCGAGAGAAGGCTTCTCTCTCTTCCTGCTCTTTTCAGTGACAAACCCCTTTTCATCCCCAAGAGAGGGTCACAGAATATTTCCTTTGAATGTTCGACTACAAAATGTAACTCCAATGACTGTGTTGTTGTGTTTCCTGTGTTTTTAAGCAAAGGCTTGTGGGCGTGGAACGTCTATCCAGAGACGGGGTACCAGCGGTTCCAGGTCTCACAGCGGATGGTAAGAATAACACTCAACACTGTTGCAAATGTGCCCCCAGAAATGTGGTGTTTCACTAAGGAACAATTAAAGGATGATCCCATGTGTACCACACGGACACCAAATTACAAAGATCCCAGTGCAGGGGTCACTAGATGTTCATTTAGTGAACCAGGTTCAGATGTAATTAAGTCACCAGAGAGTGATGTAGACTCTTCAAAAAATGCCTTAATTACTCCACCTAAACAAACTCAAACCAATTCCGCAATGAGTTTAATGTTAGACTATGCACATGAACGCAAGGTTAGCAACTGTTGGCTGTGCCAGAACATGCCAGAATCCATGTACTCTCCCATGTTCAGCCCAATTCCTTTCACAAAAGCTGACTACAGTTTAGTCACCTGGAGTGATATAGCATCCCGAATTAGCAAGGATGCAGATGATTGTTACACCCCTTCCTACCCCATAGACTTTGAGCAACCTTTAAAGTACAATGGCTTAATCTCGCTCATTGTTGACACAGTAAATAAAGACTACCTGCCAGACGGTTTCAAACGATTGAGGGTTCTAAAACTTATATATGTGAAGAAATACGTTGAACTAGCTTTTGAATACAGATTCCAATTAGCTCTAGTCCAGACTAATTGCTCAGCCACTTCCACAAGTCCAACATGTTCACCTCAACCGCACACACCATCTTTGTTGGTTGAAGCCATGGTAGCAGTTGTACCCTGGTTTGGCGCCCGAACAGTGAACTCAGTGAAAGTTAAAATACATGACTGTTCACTGCCATTACCCTTAGGTAAATCCCCTACACGTGACTGTTCCGTTTATGTTCCCCCAGTTGTGGTGCATGAGTGGAAGAATGTGTCCATCTGTTTCCAGAGCGTAGGAGGGTTTTCGCCCTCTAACGATGTGGGCCACAGCGACTGTAACACCGTAGTAAAGATCAAGTTAACCAGAACTCCCCTTCCAGAGAGGGTTTACTTGGTTTGTGGGAACAGAGCCTACGGTTGCATGCCTTATGATACTTTTGATGGCACCTGTTATCTAGCCTATCTAATCCCTTTGATCCGTAAAGTAGAGACTGAGGAGATTGCAGCAATATTCCCTGCCCTACACAGAACTCGTAGAACCATCACAACAGGTCAGCAGCTGGCTAGCGCATTTCTGCCCTGGTACGGTATTTATGTTTCCCAGCAGGAAATTATAGCTCTCTCCAAGGTTGTGGAGAAGCACCTTAATGTGTCCAACACAGCCATGTTAGCTGAACACAAAGAACTGCAGGAAGTTAGAACAGTGGCATTACAGAATCGCATGGCACTGGATCTTCTACTAGCAGCACAGGGGGATACATGCAAGGTGATTGGATCTGAGTGTTGTTCTTTCATCTCTGATGCCACACCTGAGGTCATGGATATGGCTCATGATACTGCTAGGGGAATAAAAGAATTGCACGAAACTCATGGGTTTGCATTTGGGGATTTAACTGGAACATTTGGGTCATGGGGAGGAGGGATTGTAAAATTCATTGTTACCATTTCAGTGTTTATCCTAGGTGTGCTAATCCTGATAATATGCCTAGTCACTGTAGTTAAACTAGTCCTGCGAAAGATTACCAAAGTCGCCCTCCAGGCCCCACAGAGACTAGTGGGGTACACCACCGTTGATGACACCGTGATGATGTACGACGCCGAGCTTCCAGACCCGTGGGTCACTGCCGTGGTTTCCGAACCATGGGTTCCCCCTTACAATGACCAATGAATTAAAATTGATGCTGAGATTAAAGAAAAGATATTTTGACTTTTCCCTTTCAGGTTGTTACACTACACGACAAATATCTGATTTTTCCTTTTCAGATTTTGAACACTGTATTTGATTAAAATGAATGTATTGATTTTTCTAAGACTAAGTGCCTTACTCTTGACTAAAGCGTAATGAAGTAAACATAAAGTAATCCTAAAATTGAGGACACTGCAACTTTGTGGATTACAGATTGATCAAATCACCACTGTGAATGTTATGCCTTAGCTGGATCTCTGATGATCCTAAGTTTGAAATGCTTTTGACTAGTGATTGCCTTAAAGCAAATCTTTAAGCTGTTTCTGGTTTTGATTTTATAGTTTGATAAATGACATTAACTAATGGTTTAAATGATAAAAGATATTAGTTTAAAACAAATATTTTGCTATTATGTATCTGTGTTTTATGTGTGTTCATTATTGTGCTTATTGACAAAAGATGCTCCAAACACTGATGAGAGATAATTTTTCCTATTATGATTGCCTGTATCAATCATTGTGATTGAATGTTTCAATCTTACTCTACTTTGTGATGTAATTGAATGTAAGGTGAGACCACACTCGAATCTGAAGACGCCTATTGATTTAAGTATTGACCAGAATTATTAGACTAATGTTTTAAGGTTATCAAAAATGATAAAAAGAGAGGAACTGTTAAGGAATAATTCTTCTAGATATCTAACCTTTTACTCTGACATGTGTTATTTCCTTTAAGGAAAGGCCTTGGTGCCATATGTGTTGTTGTCCCCAGTGTGAGACCGGTCAACTTGACCGGCACGAAGGGTAATTGTTGTGAGAACACTGAAGCACTTCTTTATCGGTGTTTGTGGGCTCTCGGATGTGAAATCCTTGAGGCCATGAGCGTCGGACGCAGATGATTCAGTGTTTAGTCTACTCCTTCAGAGATGTTGATTTCTCTCTGTGAACCTGTTAAAAGGTCTAGCATAGAGAGAGGTTCTTCAGAATTGACGTGGCAACTCTACCGTGTGGTCAGAACCTCTGACTCTTTGATTTGTGATGTGAATCCTCCGGCCGAATACTCTGAATAAACCCATCAGTGTTTGACATCAAAGCTCCAACTCTCACCGTGTCTCCTTCCTGAGTCGGTGACTCCATGCATTACTACACAGAAGTTTCCTCCACAGGAGATGCCTTCAAATCCTCTTTTCCTACCCTTTGCGCCAAATGCTACTCCTTCCACATACTTTCAGCTAGACACTTCATTCCAACTTTCAAATGATCACAAGACCTTCAGCTATTCAAAATTGACTTTTATTTTTGATATCTTTTACACTTTTTGAGATAATTAACTTTGTTTGGAGCTTGGTAAAGAGGCTTTCTTCAGATTTTAACATTAGTGTGGATGGAGCAGCTCGTTAAGTCTAGAGTGCTTTGATCTCAAAACAGAGTGCTGCAGTTCTTCAAATTCTCCTCAAAAAATGTTTTAAACTTGCCATAATTCCCAAACCCTACACTCCTCAGACATAATTGTTCATGAAAAACGTAGGAAAACCTCTCCAAGGTTGGAAAATAAAAAAGAATTAAGAAAAAATATTAAACAAAATGCCTCTTGAGGGCATGAAGAGACAAAAAGTCCACCTAGCTCCCAATTGATTCCCATGTTAAATCTTTCCGGAACTTTCTTCAGAACAGAGAGAAGTACACTTTAGACAAACTGCTCCCATCTCCACATTTTACACACAAAACCAAAGAAAACAACATATATCAGTTCATTGGGGTTCCCTGATGCTCACGGTCTGGTCATTTTTTTATAGGAGCCATAGTTTTTTAACAGGTGGCAAAATTGTCAGATATAATCCTCAATGCATTCTTAATGGGACTCAGTGCTGCAGTTGGAAAATCGTCATAAGTCGTCACCATGGTAACCTTTCATCTCTGGGTTTACACACACAGGTGTTTGTAAACATTCATTCACTACTACTTACATTGAATGTCTTTATTTAACTCCTTCAGCCTAATTTCAGCTGCAGGAACCATTCAAATATCAAACAATTCAGCCTTTTCAGCACATGATGGGAAACTTTCAACTTTTTCAAAATATGTTATACTTTTTAAAATATTCAGCTTTTTAAAGTCTTTTTTTAACATGGAAGTCATTGCAATGCATTTAAGCTGTAACAATTCACAGACAGACAGACAGACAGACAGACAGACAGACAGACAGACAGACAGACAGACAGACAGACAGACAGACAGACAGACAGACAGACGACCGACAGACAGACAGACAGACAGACAGACAGACAGACAGACAGACAGACAGACAGACAGACAGACAGACAGACAGACAGTCTCTCTCTCTCTCT